>NW_004949132.1:1117423-1125597 GCF_000317375.1 Microtus ochrogaster
GAGGGGCGCACCCACCCACTGAGACAATGGGGCTGATCTATTGGGAGCTCACCAAGGCCAGCTGGACTGTGACTGAGAAAGCATGGGATAAAACCGGACTCTCTGAACATGGTGAACAATGAGGGCTGATGAGAAGCCAAGGACAATGGCACTGGGTCTTGACCCTACTTCATGTTCTGGCTTTGTGCAAGCCTAGCCAGTTTGGTTGTTCACCTTCCTAGACATGGACGGAGGGGGGCGGACCTTGGACTTTCCACAGGGCAGGGAACCCTGACTGCTCTATGGACTGGAGAGGGAGGGGGAGAGGAGTTTGGGGGAGGAGGAGAAGTGTGGGAGGAGGGGGAGGGAAATGGGAGGTTGGGAGGAGGCGGATACTTTTTTTTCTTCCTTTTCTCTATTAAAAAAAATTAAAAAATAAAAAGAATACAGTTTCCGTGTAAATATTTCGGGGCATAAGCTAGCCATGTGGGCAGCCGGGTGCCTGGGATGCAGCCCTGCCGCTCCTATTACTACAGATTTTAGGGAAAGATCAGTTTGGGTCCCTCTCTTCCATTGCTTAGGGTCTTGGGGGGGTCATCCTTGTATATTCCAGGGAATTTCTCTAGTGCCAGGTTCTTTCTAGCTCCATAATGGATCCCTCAATCAAAATATCTCTTTCCTTGATCTCATCTCTTTCCTTCCTCCATCTCAACTATCTCATTCCATTAAGTTCTCCCCCCTACCTCTCCCTTCTGCCCTCCCTACTCTCCTACCTTCATGCTCCCAATTATGTCAGGTGATCTTGTCTATTTACTCTTTCCAGGTGGATCTATGTATGTTTTTCTTAGGGTTCACCTTGCTAAATGTTTTTCTAAAATCACGAACTATAAGTTCATTGTCCTTTGCTTTATGTTCACTTATGTGTGAGAACATACCATGTTCTTCTTTCTGGATCTTGGCTACCTCACTCGGGATATTATTTTTTTTGTTCCATCCATTTGCTTCCAAATTTCAAGATGTCATTATTTTTTACTGCTGAGTAGTACTCTAATGTGTAAATGTGCCACGTTTTCTTTATTCATTCTTTGATTGAGGGGCATCTAGGCTGTTTCCAGGTTCTGGCTGTTGCAAATAATTGTAGCTATGAACATAGTTGAACAAATGTCCTTGTAGTATGATTGAGCATCTTTTGGGTATATGCCCAGGAATGGTATTGTTGTGTCCTGAGATAGGCTGATTCCCAATTTTCTCAGAAACCACCAAACTGATTTGTATAAGTTTTCATTTCCACTAGGAATGGAAGAGTGTTCCCTTACTCCACATCCTCTGAGGCATAAGCTGTCATTGGTATTTTTGATATTAGCCATTCTGAATGGTATGAGATGGTGTCTCAGAGTTGTTTTATTTTGAATTTCCCTGGTGGCTAAGGATGTTGAACATTTCTTTAACTGTCTTTCAGCCATTTGAGAAATTTCTGTTTAGTTCTATACCCCATTATTTAATTAAAATATCTGGATTTTTGATGTCTATTTTCTAGAATTCTATATATATTTTGGAGTTAAGTCTTTTTTTCTGATATGGGGTTGTTGAAGATCTTTTCCCATTCAGTAGGGTGCCTTTTTGTCTAATTAACACTGTCCTTTGCTTTACATAAGCTTCACAGTTTCAGGAGGTCACATTTATTTATTGTTGCTCTCAGTGTCTGTGCTACTGGGGTTATAGTTAGAAAGTGGTCTCCTCTGCCCATGTATTGAAGGCTATTTTCCACTTTATCTTCTATCAGGTTCAATGTGGTCAGATTTATACTGAGGTCTTTAGTCCACTTGAACATGAGTTTTCTGCATGGGGATAGCTATGGATCTGTCTTCATTTTTCTTTATGTAGACATCCAGTTATGTCAACATGGTTTGTTGAAGATGGTTTCTTTTTTCCATTGTCTAATTTTAGCTTCTTTGTCAAAAATCAAGTATTCATAGGTATGTGGGTTAATATCCATGTCTTTGAGTCAATTTCATTGGTCATCCCCTCTGTTTTTATGCCAATACCAAGCTGTTTTCATTACTTTAGCTCTATAATAGAACTTGGTATCAGGAATCACGATGCCTCTGCAAGTTCCTTTGTTGTACAGAATTGTTTCGGCTATCCTGGGTTTTTTGTGTTTCCATATGAAGTTGAGTATTGTTCTTTCAAGATTTCTGGAGAATTGTGTTGGCATAGTTTGAGGTTGCATTGAATCTATAGATTGCTTTTGATAGGATTGTCATTTTTATTATGTTGATACTACCTATCCAAGAACATGGGAGATTTTTTCCATTTTCTGGTATCTTCTTCAGTTTCTTTCTTCAGAGACTTAAAGTTCTTGTCGAATACTTTGGTTAGTGTTATCTCAAGTTATTTTATGTTATTTGTGGCTATTATGAAGGGTGATATTTCTCTGATTTCTTTCTCAACTTTTTTATCATTTGTATAGAGGAGTGCTACTGAGTTTTTTTTTTTATTTTTGTTTTTTTTTTTAGCTGATCTTGTATCCTGCTACATTACTGAAGGCATTTATCAGCTGTAGAAGTACCCTAGTAGAGTTTTGGGGGTCACTTATGTTCTGCAAATAACAAAAGTTTGATTTCTTCCTTTCCAATTTGAATCCCCTTGATCTCCTTTTGTTGTCTTATTGCTACAGCCAGAACTTCGAGATCTATGTTGAAGAGATATAGATAGACATCCGTATCTTGTTCCTGATTTTAGTGTGATCACTTTGAGTTCATCCCCATTTAATTTTATGTCTGCTGTTGGTTTGCTGTATATTGCTTTTTATTATATATAAGTATGTTCCTTGTATCCCTGATCTCTTCAAAAGCTTTCTCATTTAGGGGTATTGGATTTTGTCAAATGTTTTTAGCATATAATGAAATCATTATGTGGTTTTTTTTTCTTCCAGTTTACTTATATGGTAGATTACATTGATAGATTTTCATATGTTGAACCATCCCTGCATCTCTGGGATGAAGCCGACTTGATCATGGTGTATTTTTTAAAATGTGTTCTTGTATTTGGTTTACAATATTCTATTGAGTATTTTTGCATCTATGTTCATGAGTGAAATTGGTCTGTAATTCTCTTTCTCAGTTGGGTCTTTGTGTGGTTTTGCTATCAGAGTAACTGTAGCTTCATAAAAAGATTTTGTCAGAGTTCCTTCTGTTTCTGTCATGTGGAACACTTTGAGAAGTATAGGTATTAGCTCTTCTTGGAAATTCTGGTAAAATTGTGCACTAAAACCATCCACTCCATTTTTTTTTGTGGGGAGGCTTTTGATGACAGCTTCTATTTCCTTGCAGGTTAGAGGTCTATTTAAATTATTCACCTTGTCTTGATTTAATTTTGGTATGTGGTTCCTATCCAGAAAATTGCCCATTTCTTTTACATTTTTCAATTTTGTGGAATACAGGTTTATGTAGTATGACTTAATGATTTTTTCAGTGTCTTTTTATTTCCCCCATTTTTTCTTATGATTTTGTTAATTTAGATGTTCTCTCTTTGCATTTTGATTAGTTTGGATAAGGGCTTGTCTATCTTGTTGATTTTCTCTACGAACCAGCTCTTTTTTTCATTGGTTCTTTGTATTGTTTCCTTTGTTTCTATTTTATTGATTTCAGCCCTCAATTTGATTATTTCCTGTCCTCTACTCCTCCTGGGTGAGTTTGCTTCTTTTTGTTCTAGAGCTTTCAATTGTGCTATTAAGTTAGTAGTGTGAAATTTCTCCACTTTCTTTATATAAGTACTTAGTGCTATGAACTTTCCTCTTAGCACTGCTATCAAAGTGTCCCATAGATTTGGATACATTGTGCCTTCATTTTTTTTGAATTCTAGGAAGTTTTTAATTTCTTTATTTCTTCCTCGTCCCAGGGGTGGTTAAATAAAGCACTGTTTAATTTCCATTTGTTTGTGGGCTTTCTGAAATTAGTGTTGCTGTTGAATTCTAATTTTAAACCGTTGTGATCTGATAAGATCCAGAGGATTACTCCAATTATTTTTGTGTCTGTTGATGTTTGCTTTGTTACTGAGTATGGGTTCATTTTTAGAGATGGTTCCATGAGGTACTGAGAGGAAGGTATATTCTTTTGCATTTGGCTGAAATGTTCTGTAGATGTCTGTTAATTCCATCTGAGTCATGACATCAGTTACTTCTCTTATTTCTTTGTTAAGTTTCTTTCTTGTTGACCTGTCCATTGGGGAGAGTAGAGTGTTGAAGTCTCCTACTATTAGTCTGTGGGGTTTGTTGTGTGATTTAATCTTTAGTAATGTTTCTTTTACATATGTGGTTGCTCTTGTATTAGGGGCATAGATGTTCAGGATTGAGACTTCATCTTGATAGTTTGTTCCTGTTATGAGTGTAAAGTGTCCTTCCCCACCTCTTCTGATTGATTTTAGTTTGTAGTCTATTTTGTTAGATATTAGATTAGCTGCACCCACTTGTTTCTTAGGTCCATTTGGTTGGAAATTCTTTTCCCAACCCTTTATTATGAGGTAATGTCTGCTTTTGAAGTTGAGGTGTGTTTCTTGTATATAACCGAAGGATGAATCCTGCTTTTATATTGATTCTCTTAGCCTGTGTCTTTTTATAAGTGAATTGAGTCCATTGATATTAGGAGATATTAATGACCAGTGATTGTTAATTCCTGTTATTTTTAGTGGTAGTATGTGTGTTTCCGTTCTTTGGGTTTTGTTGGCATGAAGTTACCTATTGCCTATCTTTTTGTGGGTGCAATTAGTTTCCTTGGATTGTAGTTTTCTTTCTAGTACTTTCTGTAGGGATGGTTTTGTAGATACGTATTATTTAAATCTGGTTTTGTCATAGAATATCTTGTTTTCTCCATTGAGAAGCTGAGGCGAGTGAGGGGGATGGCCAGGGTTTTGACCCAGTATGGAGGGCCTAGAAAGTGATGTCTCCCGGCAGTGGCTGGTCACTCACCTCTTGGTCCTCTCTGTGTAGTAGCAGGCTGTGTTTCCAGGCTCTTTCCTTTTATGCATGAGTGCAGACTCCATGCTATTCTTTTTAGGGGGGGTCTGTAATCTGGGCATAACAGTAATCATGTATAAAATTTTCAAACAAATATATTTTAAAAACTAACAATACATACATTTATCATGTTTTGTTTTTTTTGTTTGATTGTTTGTTTTATTATTATTTTTTAATTTTCCATTCAAAAATTTACACTTCCTCCCCTCCTCCCATTCCTCTCCCACTCCCCATTCACTCTCCTCCCTCCCCCTCCCTCCTTAAGAAAGGGTAGGGAACCTTGCACTGTGGAAAGTCCAAGGCCCTCTGCCCCTACATCTGGGCCTAGGAAGCTTTACATCCAAATAGACTAAGGTCCCAAAAAGCCAGTACATGCAGTAGAAACAAGTCCCAGTGCGTTTATCAATGGTTTCTCAGTCAGCCCCCATTGTCAGCCACATTCAGAGTCCAGTTTGATCACATAATCGTTCTGTCCCCATCCAGCTGGATTTGGTGAGCTCCCATTAGAACAGGCACACTGTCTCAGGGGGTGGATCAATCCTTCATGGTTCTGACTTACTTGCTCACCTGCTCCCTCCTGCTCTTCAACTGGACCTTGGGAGCTCAGTCCGTTGCTCTGATGATGGTCTCTGTCTCTATCTCCATCCTTCGCCAGATGAAGCTTCTATGGTGATATTCGAGATAATCATCAGTGTGATAGTGGGGCAAGGTTAGTTCAGGCACCCTCTCCTCTGCTGCCCAAGGACCTAAATGGAGACGTCCCCGTGGACACCTGTAGACCCATAAAGATGAATATGGTATGTACATTTATCATTTTATGCAGTGAAATGAAACAGTTTTGTTCTTTGTTTGGGGTATCTGTAGAGACTTCTAGTCTGTTAGTTTAAAAATCTTTTGGAATATAAAGGTTAGTGAAACACTGAAAAATGCTAAATGTGAGAATTCAGGCATTATTCTGGCCTGCTCTGTCATCTGGCTGGATGTACCCAGGCTGTACTCTAGCCAGGGCAGGGTCCTAGTTTGTATGCAGGTGCAAAGGTCCCTTTAAGACCTAAGCTTCACCCATTCCCTTCTCTCTTCCTTTCTGCCATTCTCTTTGAGAAGACAGCTTTCTGTCTCCCTCTCTCTGTGTCTCTCTGTGTCTCTCTCATTCTCTCTTTCCTTTCTATCCTTTATCTCAATAAACTTCACACTTAAACTCTCATTTGTCTCTCCCTCACCTGTGCATGGGACCCACTAGGTTCCACTGCTTCATTCTTGCCATTGCAGTGCAGAAAGCTGTGGCCAGTGGACTGCTATTCTGGTTGAGGTCATCCTAGGTTGTACAGTAAGATCTAGGCCATATATTTGATAATTTCATATATGCTTACAGTGGATTTTGATTGTTTTTGCTTCCAATACCTTTCTTTTGTTACACCTCTCACAAAGCTTTCCTTTTATTTTTTGTTGCAAAAAGCTGTGGGTTTTATTTATTTTTAATTTTTATTTGAAAATTTTTACTCATTCTGCATACCAACCACAGTTTCCTCTCTCTCCTTTCCTCCAACCCACCCCATCCATCCACTCCAATGGTAAGGCCTCCCATGTGGAGTCAACAAAGCCTGGCACATTGTGTTGAGGCAGGACGAATGACCTCCCCCCTGTACCAAGGTTGAAAGCTCTCCTTTTTGAAAAAGCCTCCATTCTTTCTGTTATGTCCTCCCTTTGTGTGTGACCCACTGAGTTTAATTAAAGATGCTTGCATCAGTATGGGTGGGAGGTGATTTACTGGAGCACAGACAACTTATTAGTCATTACGGCACTGAAGAAAGAGACACTCTATAGTCCAGAAACCATTAATTGCAAGTATTCCCTCTGGGAGGGGTAGGGCCTCCTGAACGCCTCTCTCATGCATGATGGAATGTTGGCTAGTCCAATCTTATGTAGATAGCCACACGTGCAGTGAGGACTACTCTCATATCAAGGAGACACCGATTTGCAGCAAGTATTTTTTTTATAATCAAAACATTCACATAGTAATAATGTACATATGCACATCTGTTTGGAATGATCTTGGTGGAACAAATAAAATGAGTGTTATAATGATTACTTTTAAATATGATATTATTGGTACATGGAGATAGGAAGACCCTTGTGCTTAATTGTTTGTATGGATATGGTAAAAACATTTTTTAAGGGAACAGAAAATATTAGGGGCAAAACATAAAAATTCTGAATAAGTTCTTGACAGAGTGATAATATGTCAATATAGGTTATTATCATTCAGTATCAGTTAATTCTTTTCAATACACTGCAATAAAAATGTAGAAAATAAGGAAACTGGGATAGCATGTGAGACTATTTTCACTAATGAATTCCTTCCTACATCTACAATCTTACTACATTGAATTATACTTCAGTACATTGAAGTATAACATATTGCTATTAATGATAACATACCTTGTTACATTCAAGTACAACTGTTATTGTTCTGTTTTTAGATGAATTTGCATACGAATTGGGGTAGTTACTTGATTTAACAATTTTATTTTATTTTATCTCTCTGGAAAAGGTAAAGTCTTATAAATTCTTTTGTGTATGAAAATAAAGGTACAAAGCTAACATGTCAGAAAACGACTTATGTCAAGTTGGTGTGAATTTTCAGTAAGAAAATTTACATTGATATTTTAGGACATTTAGTGCAAATTCTTTATAACTATTAAATATAAAATAAAATACTTTCAGCTTTGTAACTGTGTGAAGTATTTCCTCATTTTTGTATCTACAATATATACATAATATAATATACAGATACACTATATTCATATATATTATATGTATATATTTATTAAAATTAGATTATTTTCTCATACAATATATCCTGATTACAATTTCTTCTCCCTCTGCTGCTCCCAGTTCTTCCCCACCTCCCCCATCAGATCTACTCCCTTTGTGTCTCTCATTAGAGAAGAACAGGCTTTTAACATATAAGAACAAAACATAACAAAATAAAATATAATAAAAAACAAAAACCATCACATCGAAGTTGGACAAAGCCAACCAACAGCAGGAAAACAGTTCAAGAGAAGGCTCAAGAATTAGAGACCAGCCGGGCGGTGGTGGCGCATGCCTTTAATCCCAGCACTTGGGAGGCAGAGGCAGGCAGATCTCTGTGAGTTCGAGACCAGCCTGGTCTACAAGA
>NW_004949132.1:1126002-1133376 GCF_000317375.1 Microtus ochrogaster
TCTCTCTCTCTCTCTCTCTCAAAGTCTCTGTATTTGTTCCCATCTGCTGCAGCAGGAAGCTTCTCTGATGATGCCTGAAAAGGGCACTTACTGATCTATGAGTATAGCAGAATATCATTAGGAGTCATTTTATCACTACTGTTCTCCCCGGGTCTCTGGCTATCTAGCATCTGGTCCCTGGTCACCCAAGCAGTGTTGACTATGCGCTCAATGAGTGGGCCTTATGTCAATTCAAACATCGGTCAGTTACTTCCACACATTTTGTGCTACCATTGTCCAAACATGATTTACAGGCAGAACAGCATTTTAAATGAAAGGTATTGTGCTTGGGTTGGTGTTTATAATTCTCTTTTGGTAGCCTGCAAAGTACTTTCCCATTCAAAGACACTCGGGCATAGGGATATAGGCTCTATGTAGGTACCACATTGGCCTTTTCATGTTCAGTTAGTTGTGTGGGTGTTGCCTTCAACAATTGGGCCTTGCTGTCAGTTTGTGGAGAGCATGGGAAAATCCTATGTTGTTTGGGAGTTTCTTTGTTTCTTTTTCTTAATGTCCTTAGGGACCCTCTGGCCCATTGTGTGCTGAATATACTGTGCTTTAGGGTCTACCACACTGCCTTGGATGCATTCATATTTGAGGGTTTTTGTTTTTACTCTCCTGTTTAGGAACGTCTTTCCTGGAATAAGCTCAGGGATTGGCTGTTGGCCTTTGCTTCAATCCTACATTCTAAAGTGATGCTTTAGTTAACATTAAAAGAAAATTTCTGCCTTTTTAATAGTCTAGCTCTTCACCATACACTCTATTCTTTTTTCTGTTTTTCATAGTGCTCATTATAACATATTACATAACCTGGCTTTGAAAGGATAGGGCCTGATTCATGAAGCACTTGTTCTCCACACTAGAAAACCTGGGATCTATCCCCCTTACTCCTTTCAAGTCTATTCTCAGTGAAACTCAAGTTCTATGAGTATAGAGAATTGTTTTTTTATTTTGTGTTGGTCCCCTTCAAGGGAACTAAAAGTATTGCCAACAAGTATTAGCTGATTAAATGCTAAATGAATGAATGCTTATTGAGTTTAAGCTAAATGTTAATTTTTAAAAAGTTGACTGTTCAGATTTGACCACCTAAATAGAAAATACTCACTTAGATTTAAATTTTTTGAGATCAGGGAGTAGTTCTTAAGATGAATTCGGTAGAAAATGGAGGGGGGAGAGAGAGAGAGGAAGGGGCAATTGAGATTGGTTCCTGGAAAGTTCATAGTAAAAGACATTAGGAGCTTCCTCCAGGACCACCAAGCCTCTCCAGCCTTTCTCAATAGTCAATCTGTGCATCGTGGTGAAATCAAGAGCAACTGGACAAGTTGTGCCAAGAAAATTGTTAAAATTCAGCTTCTCTGTCATACATGGCATTCATTAGGCAAACTTGTTCAAATATGAGCCTGGATCACCCCATAAAATGTGAAATTCCTGAATTTATGAGAACTTAGGGTTAGGATCATCATAAATGTGTCATGGATTGGACTGTTTTAGGTGCCTTACATGATTTTTATTATATAATATATTGTAAAGTACTTGTTAAATTTGAATTTTTATTGATGTCTGTCCATTTCCCTCAAGCTTCACATGGAAAGAATTCAGACAACGTTAATGTTGATCAGCTTTTACTTACTACAATGACCTTTTAAATAGTTTGAAGATAGTTAAGACAATTTTTTCTAGAAATTCTAATTCCTCAGTGGTTAAAGGGTTTAACAAACATTTGCTGTTAATCATTGTCTTTCAACTATGTTTCAGTGATCATGTTTTGAATGTGCAATGCTGCATAACAGATTTATTTGTTAGTGGTATAAAGAATGAATAAAATGTGGGGCTGGAGAGATGGCTCAGTGGTTAAGAGTACTGGCTATTCTTCCAAAGATCCCTGTTGAATCCGAGCACCCACATGGCAGTTCTCAACCACCTGTAATTCTAGTTACAGGGGATGCAACACCCTCAGAAATACATTCATGTAGTCAAAACATGAACATACATAAAACATTTTTTTAAATGAATGAACAAAATGTAAGCAATTGCATTCAGAATTTGTAAATGTGTCATTCTATGCTCCCCTCCCACCTTACTGTGTTAGGGAACAAATTTTGGGCTTCAAAAGTACTAAATAAATGCTTTCATTAAGACATACCTCCAGCTGTTTTATGTTTTATATTATTATCTCGGTATTATAACGTGAGTTATATTTATTGTGTTTTGCTAAATTTGCCTTAACTGCTTTAATTGCTTCATTTAGAATGTGTGTATATATCACAACTTTTTGGTGAGTTTTTAAAAATCATATTGAACATGGTTAGAATAAATATATTTGGAATATAATTCCCATGCTAATTGTGTTATTTATTAATTTTAATTTCTGTGAGATATTTTCCCTTGGGGATTCTATTTGTGGCAATTTAAATAAAAATCATTTAAGACTTCCTGATCAAGATGACAATTTAACACTTCCTGTTCTTGAATTATTATTAAAATAATTGAAGGCATGTAACTATCTGAGCAAATTCTTCATAAGTATTAGAAAGTAGGGAAGGTTGCCAACAAGTTCAAATTTCTAAAATACATATAAAGAATATAATGAAATATGGGGGGATTGTCTGCTATCACTCTTATATCTGTTATGCCTAGATTCTCCAAGTCCCCCTAAAGCCAACAAGGAGATCAAGTACTGTATTTAAAAATAAAGAGCCTTTATTTTATGCAAGTTTGCAAACTCGGTCTCTCTGCACGTTCAACTTATTGGAATAAACAGAGAGCCCTGAGCTAAGTTAGAGTTGGGTTTTTATGGTAGATAAGGATGATGGGTTTCTAAAGTTCAGGACCCCTGATTGGCTGACATTTGTCTAGGGGTGTCCTGGGGAGTGTGCTGGCAGGTAATCCTAGCTACAATGGTTTGGAATGTTAGGCATTTCCTTTGGATGGTCTGTTCTTGGGTGGTACCCCAGTAATCTCAGTTTGTGATCCTTCCTGCAGCCAGGTATTGCTTCAGGGTAAACTACTGAGACTGAAGCCTCCATTAAATTTACTGATGGCTGAGCCCTACTCTGGCAGGTGATAATGGTTGGAAGTAAAGAACTTCCCATTGGTTTGTTTCTATTTAGCATATCATGGCTGTCTTCTACAATATCTATGCTTGCTGAAGTAAAACAAAGCAAAATCTACAAGACAGTAATTCAGGGACTAAGAAAAACAAAAGGAGCTTTTTAAAAAATATGTTCAAAAGGGTGAGTTCTCTTCTGTAGTACATGTAAGCCTGGAAGTCTCTTTGTAGTTTAAGTCAGGCTTGAACTCCTGGCATTCCTCCTGCTTCATGCTGAGACTACAGGCAAGGCTTGCCACACCTTGTACAGAAAAAAAAAAAAAAAAACATCTTGAGGAGCTAGTCAAATTCTTCAGAAGTCTTAACTTTTCAGGGGGCAGTTAGCTAATCCTGCTTTCAGGCTAACGAGTATGCAGAAGATGGCCATGTTAAACTTAACTCTTATCCTAGAAAGAAGTGAGATTGTCAAACTCTCACAAGTGTCCATATAGCATAATATCAGAAGCCTCTAAATGTATGATTGGACATATATGTTTAATTCTAGAGATTGGCATGGTGGCTATGTGAGAAAGGGGCTTTCTGCCTAGTCTGACAACCTGAATTTGGTCCCTATTATTCACATGGTAGGAGAGAACCCTATTGAGAGCTGTCCTCTGACCTCCATATGACTTCCATAATGCATATATGTGTATGTGTCCATGTCCATCTGGACACATACACATATACACAGAAAGAGGGAGAATAATTAATAAAATTAAAAACATTAATAACGACAACAAATGCATACCCACAGAACTACATAGTTATTAAATATCTCATTGTGCAGAAATCATGCATGTATAAAACTTTTTAATGTTTCCACTAGAGAGTATAGAAAAAAATACTAGCTATTAAGTTTTGAAGTACTACTACCACATATGTGGTTCCTAATTTCTTGGATTGTGTGATGGTTAATCTAGATGGTCACCTTGATAAGACTTAGAATCACCATAGAAACAAACTTCTAGCATGTCTATGAGGGAATTTCTAGATTGTGTAAATTGAAGTAGGAAAATTGTCCCCCAAGTGTCGAAAGCACCGTTTCATGGTTCCATGGATTAGAGTCCATGACTGAATAAAAATGATATCGTGTGCTGTGCATCAGACTCCATTTCTCTCTGTTTCATGACAGGAGGTACAATGTTACCAACCACCTAGAGATTCTGTCTCCTTGCCTCCTCTGCTATAACTTGGAGTTCAAGGTCAGCCTAGACAACAGGGACAACTTAGAGAGAAAAAGTTTCTTTCTGAGATAAAGGGGGAAACGGTGGAGATTGAAGTACCTCGTCAAGACAGTAACAGAGCCAACAAGGAAAAAAAAAAAAAGATGGCCCATCTTTGTTTTCTTCCACCAGGTGGCACAATTGAATACCTTCTGACCTTGGATCCTTCCTATTTGAATTCTATTCAAGGGATTTCTTTTCAGCTTGAGGCTCTTCCTCTCTTTCTTTTCTTTTTTTTAACTTCTGTGCCAGACTTCAATCGAATCCACCCCCTCAATCCCCTGACAGTGGCCAACCGGAAAAGTCCCTTTTCATGGAGTAATAGCAAAGAGAAGGGGAAAGAGCTCCCTAGTGAGGTAAGAAAATAGGGTGGAAGGCCTGGTCAGGAATCTTCACACAAAGACTGCAGACTTAGCATATGAGAAAAACCTGTTGACAAAGGGAAGCAGTCTGGAAGCCCCCAAACTGCCTCACTCTGTCGAGGCCAATTATAATCAGCTAGAGTCACAGGGCAAGCCAAAGCACTCTGGAATGTGTAAAAGCAATCTCTGCCTCATTATAATAATTACATGCATGCCATTCCAGGGAGATTTAAGATGCTAATGAAACCTGCTATGTGAAAGTTAAATATAGAACTACATGAAACAGAGCATGCTCAAGATAGCTCATGCCATGCAGATGTGCTGTGTGATTCGCCCCTCCAAAAAAAAAAAAATCCCAAAGCCTGTAACATAAAAGCCTTCATCTTTATTGCCCTATGAGCTAATAACTTTCCTTCTTGCTTTGGCTCAATTAATTATCAAACCGTGTATTGCCCTGCACATTTCCAGACTCCATTTTGAGTATGGAAAGTGATTTTTCACATGGGTAGGCATGGGAATGGTAATGTCTTCTCAGTACTACCCAGACAGTATAAACTGGCCAATTCTTTTTATTCTTGAGGGGAAAAGGTAGTATAAAAATGTATCAACATAAATTAGGACTATAGAGACACAGGGGTTAAAATCATATAAAATGCCCGAGAACTTGTTATCTACATCAGATCAAGGGAAAGGTGTAATTCTTTCACCTGGATCCTATAAAGAAGCAGACACCTAATATTGAAAACCTAGTCTCTGACCACTTGGTGAGTATGTTAAGGGACTGACAGACAGACAAAACCTCTCTCTCTCTCTCTCTCTCTCTCTCTCTCTCTCTCTCTCTCTCTCTCTCTCTCTCTCTCTCTCTCTCTCTCTCTCTCTCTCTTTCTCTCTCTCTCTCTCACACACACACGTAAATGTAATATGTAATGTGTGATCTCAGAGTTATAATTCAAATTGGAACAAGAGAGTATTTGCTTCTACTGGGGCTATTACGGAAAGTGGGAATATTGGGCAAATTTCAATCAATGAAACTGTTATACCTTTTGAATTTCTTATTCAATAAATCATAACATTGTGGGAAGAAATGGACAGGCTTGTCTCGAAAAACCAAAGACCAAAAAAAAAAAGATAAGATAAAATATAAAATTGGAACAGACTACAAAGAGACTTCCAGGCTCACATGTACTAGTGAAGGGAACTCACCCTTTCAAACATATTTTTTAAGAAAGCTCCTTTTGTTTTTCCTAGTCCCCGATTTACTGTCTTGTAGATTTTAGTTTGTTTTACTTCAGCAAGCCTAGATATTGTAGGAGCCAGCCATGATAAGCTAAATAGAAACAGACCACCCAAAGAAAATTCTGTACTTCCAACAATTATCACCTGCCAGAGTAGGAGTCAGTCATCAATAAGTTTAATGGATGCCTGAGTCTCAGTAGCTTACCCTGGAGCAATACCTGGTTACAGGAAGAACCACAAACTGAGATTACCAGAGCACCACCCAAGGCCACAAGGGGAGAGTTTCTGTTGTAGGAAGACTGCTTGTTTGCTCCTGACCGCTCAGCCCCAAAATAACCACACTGAAAACATATTATTTGCAATACTGTTTGTCCAATAGCTTAAGCATATTTCTGCCTAAATCACATCTTAAATTAACCCATCTCAATTAATCTGTGTATTGCCATGAGGCTGTGGCTTACCTGATAAAGATCCAGTGTAGTGTGTGTCTCCGTAGGGGCTACATGGCTTTTCCTTGATTCTGCCCTCTTTCTCCCAGCATTCAGCATAGCTTTCCCCACCTAGTTCTGTTCTGCACTACCATAGGCTCAAAGCAGTTCTTTTTTAATCAATGGTAATCACAGCATACAGAGGGGAATCAATCGCACATCAAGTTTCAATCTTTTTCTGAAGACCCTTTCCTCCCCAATGCAGTTCTGGCCCATCCTCCATTGCTGATCACCCTGTGCCTAACTTAAAAGACATGACTTTTTCTCTTCTTCTTCTCCTTGTCCATTGTCCCAACAGCTACCAAGGTTTATAGTTTGCCTGCCCTGTTTTTCCCTTCAGCCTCAATAAAATGTCTTTTGCTTCTTTCTGAATCTGTTTTTAAATTCTTTTATCAACAAGACTAAGAACAAATGACATAGAAACCCAGTTTTCCAGTTAAACCATCAACCTGATATTTCTACTATGTATTTGAAAAGGTTCCTTGATTTGTGACTTTCTTTATTTTCTTAGTGTTTTATTGCTGTAAAGGGATACTGTGACCACAGCAACTCTTATAAAGAAAAGCATTTAAATGCTGCTTGCTTACAATTCAGAGTGAAGAGTCCAAGAATAAGAAAATAAAAATGCATATTTCATAAATAAGAATGTAGAAATAAAGAAGTACAAATTTATAAGTCTAGGAGAATGAGAACAGACTATCAGCAGCTGTCTCAGCAGTTTGAGGATCAATCATTTACAGTGAGCTATTTTTTTCAGACACTTAAGAAGCCTCCAGGGGCTGGAGAGATGGCTCAGTGGTTAAGAGCATTGCCTGCTCTTCCAAAGGTCCTGAGTTCAATTCCCGGCAACCACATGGGGGCTCACAACCATCTGTAAAGAGGTCTGTGCCCTCTTCCGGCCTGAAGGCATACACACAGACAGAATATTGTATACATGA
>NW_004949132.1:1133902-1143787 GCF_000317375.1 Microtus ochrogaster
CAGACGCAGGTTAAGATCATTCCTGGTAAGGCAGCTTGTGGGCTATACAGATTAATAGAAATGGGTTAGATCAATATGTAAGAGCTAGCCAATAAGAGGCTGTAACTAATGGGTCTGGCAGTGATTAAAAGAATACAGTGTCCGTGTAATTATTTTGGGTAAAGCTAGCCGGAGGCGGCCGGGGTGCGGCCGGGGTAATGGGGACGCAGCCCAGCCGCTCTTATTTCAACAAAATTCCTTTGTTCAGACCTAGTGCTTGGTGCCCCTACTATAAAAAGTGGGTTCAGAAACTGGTCTTTTGCCACAGTCTAACAAACACCATCTCTGGCTGTGGTCTCAGCTTGCTGATAAGCTTCTGTGCCCTGTGGTATTTTTTAATTTATTTTTATTTTTATTTTTAAGTTTTCTTCTGGTTTTCCTGGGATCTGGTTTCTGGAATAAAGTTTGCTTCTGGTTTATTAGATTTGGTGGTGTTCTCATCTTTGCGCTACCCCCCTGGACCCAACAAGAGGTTTAGTCCATTGTCATCATGGTTGGAAACATGACAGCACACAGGCAGACATGGTGCTAGAGCTGTTGAAAGTTCTATAACTGGATCTTCAGGCAGCAAGAAGGGAAAGGGATTGGGTCTGATTGTGCTTTTAAAACCCCAAAGTCCACCCCTAGTGACATATTTCCTCCAACAAGACCACACCCCTTAATCCCTCTCAAGTAGTGCTATTTTGTAATGACCAAGCATTTAAATATATGAGCTTATGGGAGCCATCCCTATTTAAATCACAACACTCTTTAAGTATAAAGCCTTCACTAACCTGTTTGTCCATTGTACTATATTTAAGGTAATATAAATTTGTGTTCTTACACAACTATGACAGGCAAGCATAAGGAATAGTTTAATAGCCCAGACTCTACATTTTTCAGTTATGCATACTCTTCTTTTATTGTGCTTGAATACCTAAGTCCTTTACCAACTACATGTATTATGCACTCACACTGCATTGGACTACAGGAATATCCTTTTTGAATAATAAGTGTTACTAATTCTGCCATCAATCACATTTAGACAGTTGCTACTCACATATATTCCTAATGTACCTGGTTATGAAGATTAGAAGCTGATCCAGATTGAACTGGTTTGGAGTGCATATGAAATAAAGCAAAATTGTGTCATTAAAATGGACTTTTAGTGAGAATGCCTTGCTTATCTATAACTATGCATCATTGGGTATGCATGTGATTAAAATCAGATAATTTATGAGAAGGGATGTGCATGGTAGAAAAATGACCTAGTCTATTAATTAAAATAAAGAACTACCCTTGCTATGACCCTTAACCAAACTTCCCTTCTTCGGAAGCTCAAAAAAGGAAGTACTAATGACAATCATAGTCCACGTGTACCCTGATTCGTGTGACCCCATTGTTAATCTTGAGAGTGCATCTTTTCCTAATCCATTCTGTTGCTGCACTTGGAGTAATGTTATCTTGCCACATTTGCAAATCTGTGTTATCCCTTATTTTGAATTCTTCTGATAAGATACCAAGAGCCTGGAACTTCACCGGACCACCAGGAACTCATAGTGATTCATATTTTGGCCCAAGAATAAACTACCACTTATGTTCTTTGAACTGAAAGCTGTGTGTTTTGCTTTGATATAATTATGGAGAAACAGATTTTGCAAGACGTTTGCCTTGTTTCCTTAGAGTTGTCGCACAAGCTCTCAAAAATTCTCCTCACACAGCTTCATTCAAGGACTGTGTTACAGCAACATACCAAAAAATTTATAATTATGTGCTCCAAGGATGCAACTAAGTTTTACAATATTTTTTGTGACACTGTGATCTTTCTTTTCCATTTTTAATTAATTAAAATACTTACTTCTGGTTCTAATTCACAATTAATTCACTTTTCTGTTTATGGATTCATTCATTGATTCTAAACAGTTAATATAAATAAGTGTGCAATATATAATATATTTCATTTTTTAGTGTGCTTTCAAAGTTTAGTGTGTTTTAGGATTGTAAATAATCTCATGACTTTTATCTGTCAAACAATAGCCCATTTTATTTATATACAATAGGTTATTTTTATGAAATTCATAATTGTTGGACACTTGGATTTTTTTAACTTATAAGCTGCTATAGACAGTGTTGGTAGGTATGGCTATATTATTAGGTAACTATTTAGACCTTTACAATCTTGGAGGCCATTGAATATGGATCCCATCAAAATGACTAGTTTTGGATCCTACTTCTTGTTTCCCTGGTGTTGGGTAGTAGTTTCCTCTGAGTTTAAAACCTTCCACCTTGAATGAAAATTTCTTAAGATATGTAACACAGAAAGAGTATTAAAACAAAAATACATTTTTAAGTCAATATATTTATAAGGAGGTGAAACAATGAAATTTTCTGAGGCAGTAGTTTCAACTTTCTTAATACTGCAACCCTTTACAATAATAGTTCCTCATGCTGTGGTGACCCCCAACCCTAAAATTATTTTTGTTGCTATTTCATAGCTGTAATTTTGTTATTGTTATGAATTATAATGCGAATACTTGTGTTTTCTGGTGGTTTTAGGTGATGCCTGTGAAAAGGTAGTTAGACCTCCAAATGGGCTGAGACCCCCATGTTTAGAGCCTCTGTTTTACGGGCAAAAAAAAATCCCATGCTGCAGAAAATATACTTAAAACATTAAGTAAACAACTCAAAAATAATTTCAGGAAGTTTCTGAAAATGACCTAATTCACTAGACCCTCTCTCTCTCACCAAGATTATATAAATAGTAAAGATGGTTGATCTTCACTGTCAAGCCCAGCCACCTGGAAGGAGACTGACTGAACTGCCTAGAAGGAACAAAGATCCTCAAGTTGCCTGCAGAAATAAAGACCAGTTGAACCACCTGGAAGGATACTCTTTAACCCGTTGAACTGCCATAAGGCTGTGCAGTGTGCTGTGAGTATCCAGCTTTCATGAGCAGTCATGTATGCTAGGGTGCACATCAGTGATGTAGCTCCCTGAGTCTTTTCTGCTCCTGCAAGTAACTGTTCACCCATATTCCTGTAAGTAAAAAATCATTGATTCACCATTATTGCAGGGAAGTTAAGGCAGGAACTTAAGGCATTATATCTTAGTCAAAAGCTATTTGACTCTTCAGTGGTATCTGTATTTTGGATTGTCATTGGTTCTGTATCTGGAGATGTTTGTTTAAGTCTTCACAGGAATAGTATCACACAACTTCTGGTAACCCACTAAGTTTAAGAAATATAAAATATCACTGTTTGGAATTTTTCCTAATGCAATCTCTCTGCCAAAGCAAAAGTCCCAATCAAGCCAAATCACAACAAGCCAAATTAAGAAATATCCAGGTTTAAAGGGATTCCTTTGCTGTCGGGTGGCCCCAGGGGGAACCTGCAGGCCGCTAACATGACCACCAGGAGGGAGGAAAAGAGACCATGTGTTTCTTTTTTTGGGAGCTCACTTAAATACCCTGTGGGAGTGGTCCTGACCCGCCCCCCCCAGGGAGGTGTCAGGACCTGGCACGCTGGGATTTGGAGTCCAGACCAATACAACTCTCAGGTCTGGGGGCTGGGATGGATGCAAGGGGCTGGGGGCTATGCTCCCAACTTAACATTCCAGACTCTTTAGATACAGGGATGACAGGAAATTGAAGTGATAATTGTGACCAACAATTTAGGCTCTCTACGAAAAAAATGGGCATTGACTCAAGTCTGGCTACGTCCTGTGGGTATAGGGCGATGTAGGGAAGGGGAGAGCTAGGAGTTGGTGGGTCCACGTTCAGCAAGAGGTGTGGCTGGAAAGGAATCCCATGTACTGTCATCCCGGAGACATCAGGCATCTTTTCCTTGGAGGAGGTGAGAAAGCAGGTGTTGTGTGAGGTCCTGTCCATCGAGGTTAGAGACCTGAGTTCAATGGAGAGCTTGGTTAGTTGTTGTTTGATGAGTTCATTGGTCCTCTCCACCTTTCCCAAGGACTGTGAATGGTAGGGGGTGTGGAATTTCCAGGAGATGTTGAGAGCTTCTGACACAAGCTCCATTACCCTAGAAGCGAAGGTTGGCCCATTGTCCATCTGGATGCTTTGTGGGACACCAAACTGAGGAATGATGTGGTCCAGCAATACCTGAGCCACCACATCTGCTGTTTCCCTAGAGACTGGAAACGCTTCTATCCATCCTGTAAAAGTGTCCACAAGTATTAAGAGATTACGGAGTTTTTTATGAGTAGGTATATGAGTGAAACTAACATGCCAATCTTCACCCTGTTGGTGTCCACAAAGCTGATATAGAGACTGATGTATGTGGAGAGTCCCTTGTGGGTTGGCCTGGGCACACATCTGCCAGAAGGACTGAACCTGTAAAATACAATCTCAGAGATGGGTGGGGTCAAAAAGGGGCTCCAAGAAGCAGAACAAAGCTTTGGGGAAGCAGCTAAGAATGTCTTGACCCAGTAAAGGTGCTGGGCAAGCAGGTATCACCAAGAAAGAATGAGAGAAAAATTGTCCTGCAAGAATGCAGGGCAGTGGCAAAGTTTTAAGGGGGGAGGAACAGGTCCCATCTACCCCCATAACTGAAATTGGTGAGGGGAACATAAGGCCCAAATGAGATGTTAGAACAGAATAGGTAGCTCCCATGTCCAAAAAGTAATGGACTTACCCATTACCTGCAGTTTTACCCTAGGCTCAGATAGGGTTACAGGATATATCAAGTCTGGTTAGCATCAATCCTCTGCAAGGCTCGCAGTTTTACTTGCCAATGATGGTGAAGCCGGACTTCCATGGCGTGGCATAGAGGACAAGCCTGCACGAGAGCATTGCAATTGCCAGTGTCCAGGTTGCTGGCAGATAGGGCATAACCCTAGAGGAGGTATAGTGCAGTATGACCATTTAGGCCACACTTGAAATAGCTTGCCTGTGAGGTTGATTTAGGCCGGGCTCCATCAGAGTAGAGCCTTGTGGTTGGCTTACCTTGTCTGCCTTCCTGTGACCCTAGGGCAGCTGCTAAGGCCTAGGTCTGCAGATTGTTGTAGCTTTGTCTGTTGGGAAGACTCAGCTTCTCAGGTATTAAAACTTTAAAGGTCATTTTCACCAATTCTCGTTGGCATCCCCAAGGGCAACTGTGGGGACTCTCCTCAACCTTTCTTAACTTTTTCCTAATAGCTGGTGCAGACTGAGAAATAAAATGGGTAAGCAGAAGAATTAGTAGAAAAGGAACCTAGCCGTGTTTCTATCTGAGAGAGGTCTGGAAGAGAAAAGGGAACACGAACTTTCATAATGCCATTGACTCACATCACCTCTGGAGAGGATAGAGAAGGGTAGAGCTATGGTGGGATCTGGTATGGGAGGAGACTGGGGAGAATTGGGAGGGACTAGCCCAGTGTGCAGAGGGGGTCTGAGGGTGGGGAGATGAGGTAGAAGGGTGAGGGAGAGGAGAAGGTAGGTAAGGAGGAAGTTGAGCTTGAACCTCAGGATTGGAAAGGGAGGGTAGAAAGAGACGGGGAAAGAGAGAAAAGTGGAGAATGTTGCTCCACAGGAGGGGATTGAGTAGTGTGGGTTTGAGGGAGTGGGAGAGGGGCCAGTGCCGCTGGCTGCATGGTCTACCTGGAATTGTTGGGGTCCCAATTCTCAGATGACTGGGAATTTGGGGGTATTGCGGCCTTAGCAGCCAAGATTGGTGCTGCAAGACACTCACTACTAAGAGAAGGACGAGAGTGCAGACCCCAAAACCCATGGACATATGTCGGACAGCCCTAATTTATAAAGACTTTGTTGTAAGAGGCATCCCAAGGGAGACTGTGGATCTGGCTTTGAACTTCAAGTGCCCATTTTAAAGTCTATGCCCAACCATGTGTCCTAAGTCTATTACAGCATGTCTGCTAAAATAACTCTTGGCCTAAGGGGTCATAGAAATTGAATGCTAGGCGTCCCTAAAGGAAACAAAGTCCACCTAAGCTAGGTTAGGTCTCTCTGGTCTGGCTGCTGCTGAGATTAAACTCTTGGTGTGAGCTTGCGGCTTCAACAAAAGTCCGAGCATCAACAGAAATAAGTATGAATGGGTCCCCTCCCCAAAACCCTATAGCATAGACAAGAAACAGGGACTCACTAAGAAAAAGTCCCTGTAGCCCAGGGGCTGGTTTTAGCATGGCGTGGAGAGCTGAGATTGTGCACTAGGGGGTTTTCAACATGATGCCTAGGGACACACAGAAATGCCACCCTATCTCAGTGGGACCTCTAAGATGTTAGGAATTTTTCCTAATGCTAGCTCTCTGCCGATGCAAAAATCCCAATTAAGCCTAATCACAACAAGCCAAATTAAGAAATATCCATGTTTAATGGGATTCCTGTGCTCTTGGGTGGCCCTGAGGGGGAACAGGGAGGCTGCTAAAATGACCACCAGGAGGAAGGAAAGGAATCCATGTGTTTCCTTTTTGGGAGCTCACTTAAATACCCTGTGGGAGTGGTCCTGACCCCTCCTCCCCCCAGGGAGGTGTCAGGACCTAGCATACTAGGATTTGGAGTCCAGACCAATACAACTCTCAAGCCTGGGGGCTGGGATGGATGCAAGGGGCTGGGGGTTATGCTCCCAATTTAACAATCACAATTGCCTTTCTTAGAGTATGGCCTACTCTGTTTAAAAAAAAGGACTCACTAGAATTTCTCTTCATTAAGATTTAAAATGTTACTTGGAACAGAGGGAGACAGCAGTATTATGGATTTTTTGAAGCCCATTAAGGGGTGATTCATGGTTAATTTTTAATTTTTTTCTTTAAATCTTGTAATTTATTCTGTTATCTAGTTTTTGGTCACAAGAATGGCTGTTGAGTTGCATGGCTGACTGGGTAGACACATGGCATTTTGAACCACCCAAAAGATTGAATCATCACAAAGATATACTATTGCCTTCAAACAGGTTAATGCAAATGGACTTGTCAATTACCTGGGGAACACAATAACTTTTAAGGAGATAATATGCCTGCTGATATGTTAAAAAGATGAGAGTAATAAATGAGATAAGTAGTTTTGTAGCCTAAAGTTCCTCATGAGCTGCTTATAGATCTGCACTGCTAAGCCTGTTGTAATGTTTAAGTTCTAATTTACAAAGTATAGCTGTTTCTTTTCTTCTTTCTAGCTCCATTTATTGAATAATGGCCTAAATCTTAAACCTGCTTTCTCTGAAGCTCTAGAATTTACCCTTTCTGTGAAAACATTGTCTTCACAGTCACGCCA
Organism: Microtus ochrogaster; assembly: GCF_000317375.1. Lineage (NCBI taxonomy): Eukaryota > Metazoa > Chordata > Mammalia > Rodentia > Cricetidae > Microtus > Microtus ochrogaster. The sequence continues at coordinate 1,141,140 of NW_004949132.1, forward strand.
TGCAAAAATGCTCACATGGAAGGTTTATTGAAAGAGGAGAGAGAAGGAAGAGAGAAAAGGGCAGAAGGGGTTCAGAGTCTGGTCCCTGGGAACAAGAATTGTGGAAGAGAAAAAGAGAAGAAAGAAAGAGAGAGAGAGAAGAAAAATGAGACAGGAGGTGGGCAAGGACCGCCTTTTAAAAGGGAATGTGGAGAATATGCACAGGAGGTGTTCTTAGTGAGTGCGGTGAAGACGTATCCTGTCATGACACCAAGGGCAGGCCAGTACATATGCCTGAATACTAATATTCTCAACATAGATCCTAGAAGGTCTTCATGACTGAGCCTGATTGCTTTTTTGACCTATAACTCAAAAGGCATGCCTTTATGCTTTTCTTTCTATTATCTACCTCCCTCCTTTAAGCCACTGACTTCAATTTGCCAGCCTTTCTGCTTTTCTCTAAAATGCTAATAATATTGTTCTTGTATATCTTTCTAAATTTAAACTTATTTTATCTATGAGACTAAGAGTCCACAAAAAGGAATGCTGTAGTTCCTGAAAACAGCAGTGGGGGGTTGTTATGGTACAGTAAGGGAAGGGCATGTTCTACTTGTGAAACATGGTTATATATGTAGATTTATTTTTTATTTTTTCTTTCTTTAATTCCTTTAAATCTACATGAATTTTGGTTGAGAGAATTGAATCTGAGTGTATCCTCTCTTTTCTTGGGTAGCAATATTACATTTTATACTGCCTAATAGATTCCTAACTACCACAAAGTTCCTGGTAAAGAATAAAGAGATACTAATGTCCCTTACTGTAAGAGTTCATCCAACTGGGCCTGTCAATCATATGGACAGGAAAACTCTTCAAAAAATCTATTAATTCCTAAACTTTAAAAAATATTACAAAGTCTTCCTAAAATACAGACTGACACAGGGGTCTCTGTGGCCATTCTCCAATCTCAACTTGAGAGTGTTTTCCTCAGGATACACACTGCCCACATGTATCACCCAAGGATATTCTACTACATTCTGTAACCAACTTGATGTTCTAGTATATGCTCTGTGTGTTATCTGATTTCCAAAGGTATGGCAGAGAAAGATCCCCTAGTAACAATTGAAGAACACAATGTATAATTTTTTGAGGAACTGTCAGACTTCCCTAGTGAATACATCATTTCAGTTCTTACACTTTTACACTTGAGTACCTACTTGATTTGTTTGACCAGAGTGTGTATGACTCTATGTCCTTACATGCTTGTGTATTTATTTATCAATAAATAAGCATTTCCTAGCATATACTAGCATATAGCTTCTTGAGGATTCTGATTGCCATTTGGGGTTTGGAGTACCTTGTATTTGTTTTATTTTACGTTATTTTTATTTACTTTGTCTTTTTTTCTTTTTCTGATTTTTTTCTTGACAGTTTAGCTAGGCTTATTTTTGCCACAACAGGATTTTCCCGCATTATTTTAAGCAAAGCTTCCTAGAAGTCATCTCTAGGGTCAATGAAGTTTAATTTTTTGCCAGTAATCTACTACAGCTGCTGTAAACTCAATGTCATTAACTTGTAAGAAGCTTATGGTAAGATATTTTCAACTTTTAATTGCTTGATAGAAAATGGATTCAGAAGATATCTTAATGGAGTTGTGGCAGTGAAATGAGCCAAGACATTCACAAGTTCAGCCAAAACAAGTTTCATACAACATACTGAAGGACCTAGTATTTTTTCCAAATACAGTATTTTTTTTTACATAAATTTTGGCCCATGGCAGCTCTTGGAAGATGAGGACCAAAAAGCTGTGTAGATATGTGTCTGCCTTTCAGTAGAAGTACTGTTGGGCAGCTGGCTCCCATTGCAGTCATTAAAACTCTCCATATTCCTGATATTTTATTCCTGGACTGGGATATGAGAACCAGAAAACAGCTGGAAAGCTTCAGGCTATTTAAAAAATATTGTGGAAAAGAGCAGAGGATGAGAAGTATAAACTAGTGAAATTATTTGGAGAAATAATCAGACATGCTAAAGTCCTTAGTTTTAATTTTGATAGAAACCCAAGGTCAGTATAATGGTTCAATCGGCAAAGATCCTTACTGTCAAGTCTGATGACCGGAGTTCTGTCTCTGAGGCCACATGGAAGAGTATACTCAACTTCTTTTTATAATGTAAAAAGTCTCTATTTGATAGATCCCAGACTTTAAACATTTTAAAAGGAAAAAATATAGTAATTATTTAATTAAGAATACTCAATTTGTGAGTTCGTATGTGTGTGAGTCCTGTTATATTTAGAAGGCCTTATTTTCTTGATGTCATCCATTCCCTCTGACTGTTATAGTCTTTCTGTCTCTTCTTCCACTTAGAGAACATACTTATAAAAGTTAATTTCTGATTTTCACATGTATACATGAGCGCGTGCAAGCATATACACCCATTTTTGAATGAAATGAAATGAAATGAAATGAAAGACACAAAATAATGTTTTAAATAATACAATGAAGAAGAGGTGGAAGAGGAAGAAGAATAAGAAAAAGAAGGAGAACAAGAACAAGACGGAGGAGAAAGAGGAGGAGGGGGAAGGAGGAGGAGGAGGAAGAGGAGGAAGAAGAGGAGGAGGAGGAGGAAGAAGAGAAGGAGGAGGAGGAGGAGAAGGAGAAGGAGAAGGAGAA
>NW_004949132.1:1143887-1164209 GCF_000317375.1 Microtus ochrogaster
AGAAGAAGAAGAAGAAGAAGAAGAAGAAGAAGAAGAAGAAGAAGAAGAAGGAAGAAGAAGAGGAAGAAAAAGAAGGCGACAATGACGAAAAAGAAGTCCAGCCATCATGAGGCTCTAAAAGGTGGCCCAAAGTACTACTGTTGCATCTTTGGATTCAGGATTTATCATAATAAATTATTTACAGAGCATTCATGAATCACAGACACTCATTTTAAATGCATATCTGAGTAATTTTTAGTAGATTAATAGAGTTGTACTACTGTGACCACTAACTAGCCAGTTTTAGAACAACTTCTTCAGCCCAAACTCTCATACTTAATTACTGTCACTCTCCATTTCTTCTATCAGCATCAAAAATATTATGTTTCAAAAATCATATGAGAAGATTTAAAACTCCAAGTAAAGTACTGCCATGTATAGTTTGAAGCCTTAGTGTTGCATATTAAAAGGAAGAATGTAATAATAACCAGGAAAGTAAATTCTGGAGTCAGATGAGACTGATTTGAAACACATCCACATTTAAAGGATTTAAGAGTGGAAGGGAGCTATCACCTTGCTAATGAGGGTCATAGATGGTACCTCTATGACAAAGAACAGATTAATAAAAGAAAAAATTGTAGCAAATTTTGTCTAGCCATAGTTTTATGTGACAAAGAGACTTCAGTATAAAGACATTACTACATGGGAAAACACATGTTTCAAACATAGGTTCTGTGAAACAGGAACAATGGTAACACAAAAGAGGCATGATCAACATTCCTGGAAAAACTAACAGAGTAAAGGCGGGCAAAAAGAACATACTTATTTAATTAAAGATTTCTGTGATCAGGGAGACTTCAGAAATAGAGATTTAGACCATGGAGAAGTTTATTTTAAATCTTAGGTTCACTGAGGAAATGTGAAGTCACATAGAAATGTAATTGGCCAAAAATATGAACTAATTGCAACAAATAATGAAAACCTCAGGTCAGTTTTGTTGGCTTCTATTTGACTACTGTATATCATTTCTTTACAGCATGGACTTGTAGTTCTTATGAAATGAAAATCTCATAGCCTTTTTTCAGAGGAGGTAGGCCACAGGTTGTTTTCCGGAGAAAGGAATTCTGCATTCTATGATTTACTTTGAGGGAATAAAGGATAGCTAGAGGGGGTTAGATGTCAGAACTTCTTGCTTTTGAAGACTTTCAATGTCCTTGAGCTGAAGGTATCTAGTGTGACAAAGTGACACTCTTTGGGATTCCATATTTTGAACCCTAAATAAACCTGATACTTCCCATGATACTTCCCTGATACTTCCAGATATGCCAACTTCTCATTTAAAAATATTTAGTTTTAAATATATATTTTTCTTTTTACAATTAAACTCTTTAAAATCTGTTGTGGCATGACATGTTACCTGGGAGAAGAGATTACCTTTGTCTAGTACCCATGGCAATAAAACAAGCAATCCAATGCATGGACACCAGGCCTCTGCTAATGGTAAAGGAGCTATTAACACAGTAGATGGCAAAAGCTAAGAGTGACAAGTCCCTAACCTGGTATTCTAGTCATTACTCTCTCCTACCTCCTCTGTATTTAAAAGTCATCTTGAGAGATACTAGATAGCATATAGGAAACAGAATGGTAACTGAATGTGATATAGGTGCCATGAGGTCTTTATTCATGATGAGATGGAGGGTTGTTTTAGAATCATATGTGTTCCTGTAAGTATTCCCTCAACCATGTTCATGTAAGTAATAAACTCCCTGATGGACTCTTTACCTTGGTCTGTTGTAGGTGCTGTGTCTAAGACTAATAGGCTTTTGTTTGTATCTCCCCAGGAAAAGTTAAATCACATCATACAGTAGGTTGCAAGCTTAGCTTGGCATGAGTAAGTTCCTAAATAAATTCCAATCACCCAAAACCAGCCCAAAGCAAAACAAAAGGAGGAGTGGAGCTATCAAAATATTTTCGAGTCCAGGATCAGATTTCATGTAAATTATTGCTAGTTCTATAATTCAAGGCTTTAGTTTGTCTTAGGGTTGTTATTTGTTTGCATGTTAGGTGAATATCATTGTAAAGAGATGTCTGAGACCATTAATTTCAAAAGATATAACAATTATTTTGGCTCACCATCGTGGAAGATACGATAGACTGTCCCCACACTTTTGGATTTATGATGAAGCACATAATATGTTAAGTGTATATGAGGGAGCAAAATCACTTATGTCATGATACAAGCATTAAAGAGGAAGAGGAAAAATCTGGGGTCTCAGATTAGAAGTTGTCTCCCCAATGACCTAATGACCTACATTGTTGTTAACATTGTCATCTTGACAGGCTCAAAAATCACCTAGTTGACAAGACTGAAGGTACATCTGTAAGTGATTATTTGGACTGTGGACATGCTTCTTGAAGGATTGTGTTGATTCAGTTAATAGGAATGGGAAATCACATCCTAGAAGTGAATGGCACTATTGCCTAGGCTGGGGTTCTGGACTGCATGAAAAGGAGAGATCTGAGTACCATCATTCATTTCTCTATTCTTCCTGACTGTGGACACAATATGGCCAGCTGCTTCAAGCTCCTACTCTTATGAGTTCTCTGCCATCATGAATTCTATTAGATCACAAACCCTCTAGGTGCCTCTCTCTTTTCTATAAATCAGGCTATGCCCCCTGCATACTCACTTCTTATTCCCTTATAGTTTGTTTCCTCTCACCTAAAGCTGTGAGCAAGCCTAGCTCTCTTCTGTTTGCATCTGTAAGATGTATTTGTGGTCCATGATCTTGGCATGGAGACCAAGCCAGACTAAATTGTGTTGTATGGAACTTCTGTCACTCTCTGGAAACTTAGAAATAAGAGCCAGAAAGCTCTTTTACTCTCTGTTTTCTGAAGAGAAGACTGTTAGGCTCTCTTTCCTAATGATGCTTATTTTGAAGAGTAACTTCATGTTGTCTCCTTTCCCAACCAACCTGCTGGTCTGACCTGCATTTCTTTTCTGAGACATTGTACTCTGCAACCACAAGGTAGAACAAACTCCTTTTTGCCTAAGGTGATTTGGCGATATTAATAAATAAATAAAAGTAAAAGAAACTAAACCTACCATTCTGTACCCCCTCTTAAAGTTTCTACTCCTTTCCAAAAGTGTCACACTATGGTTGTAGCATCTACAGGGGCCTTTGGAGAACAGTCAGGATCCCAACTTGGTTTCATTTTTCCTTTGAGACTTTTTGTTGACTACGTCACATTCCCTTACAAAGAAATTAGACTCTGGTTGAGAGGGATTAATCTTTATATTTACATAAGAAACACTTGGTAATTTACTAACTAAATATGTTAATAAGGCCTTGACCTTTTAAACTAGGGTAATTAGCTAATCTTGTTAAAGTAGATAGACAGACGTCAGCAGGCTTGGAGGCCTTTGCTGATTGAGGTCCCCATTCCATCATATTCTATTTTATAACCCATCTTCCATTTTCCTTTAAACACCAGAAAGAAAGAAAGAAAGAAAGAAAGAAAGAAAGAAAGAAAGAAAGAATTACAATTCATTCTCCTTAAGATTTAAAATTCCCCATGAAAATGTGGGTGATCAGAGTTATGTTGATGCTCATTAAGAGAAGGATAGATCCTTCTAGTCAAAAGAGTGGATTCTGTGGTTGGGTCAAATGAATATTCTAACTCGCCCATATTACATACATATATCTTAGAGTTACTCTAGCTAGACCTGTCAATCACCTGACCAGGTTTCTTTTTCAATGAGAAAAGAAATGATCTACCTTAAAAGCATATTTGTATTTGGAGCATTGTTAGTGCTTGGTGTGCTGTGCCTTCACGGCCTGGGTAGCCAAGACTGGCAGAGGGGCGGGGTGTGCAGGGATTGAGACAAGGAGGCTTCTTTTTAGGTGGAAGAACGGCAACCTTTATTTTGCCCAGCAACCTTTTGTACCTCTACTGCTTCTGCAGAGACCAACCGGGAAGAAAGAATACAAACATCCTTGTCAATTACAGACCACAAGGAAGTTCCACTGTCAGTCAGGGGGAGTGAGGGCAGCTGGATCACAACATTGGTGGATGGCAATTATCATGGATTTAACAATGAAAAATAGTTCCTCTGCTCTAGAACTAGGAAAAAAGTATCAGGCCAAGTGAAGCTGATTCTGGTATAAAGTCTGAAGGCAAAGAAAATAAAAGGCATCATAAACTTTTCTTCTCTGTCTTTCATTCTAGCTTCAGAGCATCTTCCCAAAAAGAACACGTTTCAAAATAATTAGTAGTAGTGCTTTGTCTTAGTTGTAATGTTAGAAATAAACATATTTAATCCTGATGGAGTGCTATAAGCAGAGCTGAAGCTCATGATAGGGATATCGGTAGGCACTGGAGCAATGTTTGAGTTTGCAGAAATGCAAGATCAGAGGGATAATATTGACATTTAAAGGACATAGGTTTAGAATTTGTTTTAAAGCTAAGAGCAGAGGAATGATTACATAGATTTATGGATCTGGAGCCAAAGATAAGGATAGAGATAATATTATATGTAATATAATGTGGATATGAGTAGATCTGAGATTAAACTGAAAATTAAGTGGAAGATTAGGTTTAGTGGAGAAATAAGGTTCACAAATGCCCTTATCTCCTCTATGTAGAGTTGCATGGATCTCTTCTTCCGTCGCAATTCATTGCTTTAATTTTTCTTTATTTTTTTTTTTTTTTACTTTTTGGTGTGTGCATATACCATATGTGAGTATATGTGTGTGTTTGTGTGTACATGCATACGTGCATGTGAATGTGTGCTACAGAGTGTGTGTTGAGGTCATAGGACAGACTTAGATGTTGTCCTCATCTTCTATCTTATTTGAGACAGGGTCTCTGTTTTTGTTCTTTGCTGATGTTTATGTCAAGTAAACTGACACAAGAGCACCAGAATTACAACACATGGGCTCTGGGGATTGGAACTCAGATTTTCAAGTTTATAATGCAAGCACTATATTCTTTGACCTTTGTTTTTTTTTCCCTTTATAATAAACCAGTAAACAAGAGTGGTTTGTTTCATTAAGATTTTGTAAGCTATCCTAGAATAGCTTAGAAGCTAGAATAGCTTAAAAACTGAGAAGGGGACTATGAGAATCTCCCATTAATAACAAATTCTGACAAAAATATAGATATCTTAGATACTCAATATTTTAAACGGCTATTGAATTGTGAAAGAGACAGTTTGGACAACATCCTGATCCTGGAGAATTGGTGATATCTCTATTTAATGTTAGAAACATATATAAAACATAATTGATTTGGAGGATGTCACAAAGCTAGGAGACCACTGCCAATTAGATTTCATTCTGCCCTACTCCTTTCCACATGAAAGTTCTTCTTTGAAAGTTAATTAACCCCTATTGGTTCGCCTTCTGGATGATGGATCCTTTTCTCAGAACTGGCCAGTGACTGAATTAGTACTCAATATTTTTTTCTAGGACCAATCAATACCTAGCAAGGAGAATTTCCAGTCCCAAGTGGGCTTTCAAATTCTTTTTTTTCTTAAAATATTTTTATTTATTTTTATTGCTTTATAAATAATACCATTCGTAATTTCCACTTCCTCCCCTCCTCCCATTTCCCTCCTTCTTCCCCATTCACCCTCCTTCCTTCCCCTTCCAGTCCTAAGGAGTGGGAAATCCAAGGCCATCCCCCCTCCATCCAGGCTTAGGAAGGTATGCATCCAAACAGACTAGGTTCCCAAAAGGCCAGTACCTGCAGTAGAGACAAATCCCAGTGCCATTATCATTGGCTTCTCAGTCTGTCCCAATTGTCAGCCACATTCAGAGGGTCCAGTTTGATCCTATGATCATTCAATCCCAGTCCAGCTGGCTTTGGTGAGCTCCCATTAGCTCAGGCACACTGTCTCAGTGGGTGGACCAACCCTTCATGGTCCTGACTTCCTTGCTCATACTCTCCCTCCTTGTGCTCTTCAAATTCTAAGTGCAGGTATCATATTACAAAACTTAGAGCACATTTTGAAGATTGAATCTTTGTCCTTTCAAATTGCCTTCACATTAACATTAGTTTCTTCGTTTCCACAAAGCTGATTTTATACTCAACTGTAAGACACTCCCTCGGTGTTGGCTAAGATTTAGATTTGCTTGATATGGAAGCTCCACACATTTGTTGCCAGAGTCCTGTGTTGTAAAACAAATCTTTGTAGTGGCGCTTTTGGAAGGGCTGGGGAGAGATGCTGGTGATTGAAACTGGGTTCTCCTGCGGGTTATGCAAATACTCTACTAATGAGTTCGAGACTGACCTGTTTGGAAAATTTTAATTTTAGAGTCTTGCTGAGTTGCCATGCTGATTTGAAATCTGCTATGGGCCTCAGGTTGGCCTTGAATCCCTCTGCCACCAGGCAGAGTTTATGAATGTTCTTCTATCCAATACTTATTCTTTTTGCCATGGATACTGCACTACTCTGCCAGCATTTTCCTTTAAGGTTGAAGACTCTATTCTCTAAGTGCCGAAAGGCTTGGAACTAATTGCTTAGTTCTCAGGGAGTTGCAAATGGAGAGAGTAGCCTAGGAAAATGGCACACACCTCTCCTGAGGGCAGTGTAAATAGCAAGGCCTACTCCTCTCACTTCTGAACTCAAAGAAGCCCATGATAATTCTAAGCTTCATCCATCACATCTTTATCATTGTATCTGCTATTTTGTTTGATGAGTACCTGCAGAATTAGTCAGTAAATAATACGTGTGAGTTTATCTTTGTGAATTTGTTTTGAAGAATTCAATTTAATTTTCAAGGAAAATTAGATGATTTATTGTACCTTCTTCTTTTAAAGGTACAAGAGGGAATAAATCTTTATTGTAAGTGTGGTACAGTGTCCTACTTTTTTTGTCCTCCTTGGCATATGGATCCCAAGATTATATGTTAACACATCCTTCAGATATCATCATTATAGAATTTATATCAAAGGGAACATAGCCAATGCTTTTCTAGAGTTATGGGTTTTGTGCCATAATATTTGAGAATTGCTTTGTTATAATCTACTTCTATAGGTTTGTATAAACAGCTCTTTCCAACATATTCAGCTTTCTAAATAATTTTTAACATATGTGTAGGAAAAATATGTAAGGAGAAATGGGCCTCAGTTGTAAAAGCTGCACTAGGTTAAATGGGAGCCAAGAAGGTGTGGGTACAAGAAGCCTACTGCTACTTGATGGTAAGTGATATCTTTCTTTGTCTCTTCCTGTAAGAGTAGTTCATGTGGACTCCAGCATTCTGCCTGTCTTTTCTTTCCCTAGTAGTAGAGATTCGATTATTGGGATATGAAAAAGAACAAACCTGGAACTAGATGCTCAGTGGTTATCACTTGCTGAACAAGTCTGATGATGTGAGTAAAAAGCCAGAAGTGATGGTCCATGTGGTAGTCTAAATCCCCGTACTCTCAGAGGGAGTGCTATTAGGAGGTGTACCTTTGTTGGAGTAGTTGTGGCCTTGTTGAAGGAAATGTGTAGCTACAGGGGTGGGCTTTGAGATTTTCTATGCTCAGGATAATGCCCAGTGTCTCAGTCAACTTTCTGTTGTTGCCTGCAAGCCAAGATTTAGCCAGCACCATGTCTACCCACTGCCGTGCTCCCCACCAATGTTAATGGACTGAATCTCTGCAACTGTCACTAAACCATCCCAATTAAATGTTTCTCTTATAAGAGTTGTGGTCATGGTTGGTGTCACTTCACAGCAATAGAAGCACCAAGTAAGACAGTACACATGTGTAATCATAATGGGGGATAGAAAGTTGAGCTTGGGGAATCAACCAGAATATTGGAAGTTTGCAAACCAACCAACCTGAAGTAGACAGTACAGAGACAGAAATAAGAGTCTGCCTCACAACAAGGTAAAAGGAAAGAACCAATTCCTGAAATTGGGATAGTTCACCTATAATTGCGTGCCATAATATACACTGATGCATACACACCTAGCCTTTCTCTATTGTTTTCTATGTTAGGCATAAGCAATCCCTGGCTCTAGTAGTTCAAGGTATTTCAGAGGTGTGCCATGGTGGTGCACACTTGTAATCATAGCATTCAGGAAACTGAGGAAGAGGATTGTGCCAGCTTGGGATAGACCCACATTGTCAATTTACCAAGACATTAAAATAAGTAATTAATTTTGGCTATGCATAGCAGTGTCTCTGCTGATTCAGGTAGCTGTTCAATTGTTAAACCAACCCATTCATGTTTACAGAAGAATGAAGCATCAACGCCTCCTTCTCTTAGAACTGAATTCATACCAGCATCCTTTTACTTCTCCCATAACCTATAAATTATATAAGTTGAAAGAAAAAAGACCAATGTAGTTCGTCAGGTCTGGTTTCAGGTATAAGAAACAGAGTTGCATTTTATGTTGAATCTGATAATTTTAGAGGTGTCTGCCTAAGCCATCTGAGCTGAGAGGCAAAGTTAAAGTGACAGTGCCATACTTTATGATGGCATAATGAAGAATGGTGAGTTCTTACTACTCCTTTAGCCCTGGAAAGACACCATTTAGCAACTGATTTGTTAGTGTATCTGTTGAAAGTACAGTAGCTTCTCCATGTTGAAGATAAAACCATCAATACGATAGATGGTCCATGCTGAGGAGTGGTTGTGCAAGCCTTTAATCCCAGCACTTGGGACACAGAACCTGGCAGATCTCTATGAGTTTGAGGCCAACCTGATCTATAGAACAAGTTTTAGGACATCCAGGGCAACAATATATCAAAAAACAAACAAACAAAAAGATAAATGCTCCTGTCTGTCCTTGGTGAGCATTGTGTCTGGTAAGATGATGACAGTGATGACATCTCTCAAGGAGAGAAGCAAGCCCTTTCTCCTCCACTCTACCCCGCTGTCATACTCAGGAAAGGAAGATGGCATAGTTTCTCAATGTACATGCACTCTTATAAGGAACATGTTGTTACTGTTGATGCTATTCTTGTCAGCTACTTCTCTGAACTGTCCTCCTCCTCATGTTCTTTAGTACACAGTCAGAGAAAGTGATATTTTCTGATGGTGTTTGCCTTTATAACTTAAAAGAATCAATTTGGACAAGAGAGGGAGGGGGAGGGAGGATGGGGAGGGAAATGGGAGGAGGGGAGGAGGTGGAAATTTTTAATAAAAAAGTAAATAAATCAAAAAAGAATCAATTTGCTTTTAAATTCCATTTTTAGGGTTTAAAACGGTTTTTCAATTTAAATATATTTCCATCATGGTCTTCCTCTTTCCCAAGTCCTTTTAAATCTTCACTCCTCCCTATTCACCCAACTTTTTTAAATGCTGGGGTAGATTTTTATACTGAATTGATGCACAAGGAAAAAAGACACAGGACATACTAGGCCACATTTAATAAATTTAATAAATTAAGAGGAAGTCTCACAAAACTCAGAAGGGAACATACAGGAATCAGGAATAAGACAACACTTTTCAACCATTCACAAAAAGTACCATTTGACAAAGCAGAAAAATTATAGGAAATAATATAAGGCAGTCTGTTGCACGTGTCTTAAACAGTATACATATATAATAGTACATCAAAATGATTTGACAGTAAATTCACCACATTTACCTTTGTCACATGGTCTGTTTTAAAACATTTATAAAACTTTGTAGCTTTAACATTGAACTGTAGGATTTATTTCCAAATGAATATATATGTTTCATACCAAACCTCACAGAACTTACGAAAAGCACACAAGTTGAGGATAATTGCCGTGTTGGGTACTATTAAGTACTACTACTTGATGACTAAGAATTATTAACAAATGTGCTATAAGCTATTATCATTCAACTTATTGCTAGTGCTTTTGGAACTCTGTGGTCTATACTTTATTTCTCTGTAAAACATGTGCTATGAGCTTGCCCTGATAGGTAAGAAAGAAATCAGATGTTTCCAGTTTTCTCTAATACAATACTTCAGATCTGAATGTCTTTTATGGATTGCTGAAGGAGTTTTCTCCAGCGCTTTCTGTATCAGCTTGTCTGCCGTACATTGATACGAATCGGTGGATTTATGCAACATACATGGCGTACATGCACAGCACCATCTATATGTGCAGAACTCATGCTCAATGCATGCTGTGTTTCTTCAGACTTTTTGTTTGTTTGTTTCACTAAGAAGTAGATCATCTCATTCAATTTCAGGTAATTGTTTCAACATGCAGTTCAACTGACCTAACAGGCAGGTAGACTTTACTTTCGTGTCATGTTTGGGCATGCTCAAGCAATTGACTGGTGTCTGGCAGTGTTGTGAATCAAATAGAGACTGTTTGAGTTTCCTCAAATACAGCCGCTCTCCCACTGCTACAGTGGCAGACCGTTGAATTTATCTATGCTGTATGTTGAGAACACACTTTAGGAATTTTGGAAGTTCAGATTCTGCCTTCAGCAATTACAAGATCATAAGAGGCACACTCTAAGGTGTGCAAGAGTAACTGTCGGGCATAAGATATAGCATCATGAATTCTTCAGAAATTTATCCACAGTTGTGCGAAATGGACACACATGAAAACACAGTTACTGGAAACATGTATACTCTGCACACAGCATAGACTTAATGATCTGATTGAGCAATACTTGAAAACTTGACGTGGTTTTCAATTTCATTAAAATGATACTTAATTCTTAGAGAACAACAGGCCCACGAATGAAACAATGGCCAACACTTATTGGAATCCAACACTATATTTGAACAAAGATTTAAAGTTTGAGTACATAATTGCAGTACAATGGAGAGCTTGCCATGTTCACAAATTAGCTGCAGCCTTTTCCTGCACTAGAGAGTTTGGAAGGATCTGAAAATGAGATAAATTTTGTTTAAAATCCAAATGGAAACTCTGTATTTCTATTCTTCCCAGAGTTCAATAAAAGAGTCTTTTGAAATTACATTTTTTTTTCACATTCTAAGGGCCTAATTCAGTAGTCCTTAATCAAATAAAACTTCCAAGGTCATAGTTATGTACCCTTCTCACATTAGTTTTACTTAAAAATGGACTGCTAGATTGGGTCCTATAGAGAGAGGTACCATAATTAAGAAAATATTTTAATAAGGCTCAAAATGCAAATTTCACTTTGTGTGTAGCACACGAATTACCAGAATTCTGAGATCAAAAATCCAATTGATGTTGAATCCTGGATTGGGAATTAACTCTGGGTTCTTATTTCCCAGTTTAGTTGTAGAATTAGGTATTTACTAAGGACCAGAATGAAAACACTAATTCCAGTTTGTTTATCATAAAAATCAGAATTTGAACATTGTCCTTAAGAAGTGAAAAGCTGTTTGGTGTATATATCTCTTTAGCATCCTTCCACTTCTGTAGTCCTGGTTAACCAGCTGCTATGTTAAAATACCACTATGTTTGGGGACAGACATTGTAGCAAGAAACTGACACGACATTTTGACAATGTCAAATTTTACCCCAATGTGTAACAACAAAGTTAAATTCTGACTCTGACTCACTGATGGATATTTTTCACAATGGGCAGAACCTATCTTACTGTGTTTATGTGTGTAGATGAGCAGAGCAGGAATTTAAAGCACATATTTACTGTTAACCTGGAAAAGATGCCACGGAATCTGTCAATTTAGGTGTGGTTTGAAATATCACCACAGTGATGTGTATCATTCTGGTCTCCTGCAAACGCCACCTGAGAAGAACGTTAACATTTCCACATTCGCAAAAGAAAGAGATAGGAAGGAAGAAAACAAAGGAGGAACAAGGAAGGGAGGTTGAAGGAGGGAAGGTGAGAGAAACACACACACTATTATTCACCAAGGAATCAAAATAACTTAGTCTCCATCTATCATAAACAGTAAATATAGAACCCCAAATCTCACTGTTAACGCATGATTGCAAAGTACAGGTTTGCAAAGCTATTTATAAAAACACTGGTTGTCACACAGCAGTATTTACATTAGTTTGATCCATAGGAGAACCAAGGGGGAAAACTTTCCTACAAGAGCACTGCTGTAAGGAAAGCTGTGCTGCTCTTGCTTACACACTACTAATCCTCTCACTGACCACATTGGAGGGATTGACGGGCAGCTCTAAGTTCTCCACCTGCATCTCTATGCCTGGCTCAGTGTCATTAGCTTTCCTAGCCACACGTTCATTGGTATGTCGATAAATGTTAACATTGAGCTCCCTCCCAGACAAAGCAGTGGCAGCAACCCTAGGAATCTGTCTAACAGGAGGCTTTTTGTCTGGCTTATAATCGCAGCGCAAATATTTAGAGAAAGCCCTTCGATACACTTTGTTGAAAAGAGTGTACACCAGAGGATTGATGCCTGAACACACATAGCCAATCCAAACAAACACATTGAGAAGCTTCTCCATCAGCTTTTGGTTACAGGCCTTCCCACAAAGAACAGACAGGATATTAGTGATGAAAAACGGGCACCACATGATCAGAAAGACAAAGAATACAATGCCAAGGACTTTGGAAGCTTTCTTTTCATTGTTGATAGCTTGCATGGTGCCTCTGGGACGCTTTACTTTCTTCTTTTGACGTGGCTTCTGATCTGGATTGGCGTTCTCAGCGTTCTCTTCATCAGCAGCATTCTTCTTGCAGAAGCACTTCAGAAAATTCAGACTGATTTCAGGCATGTCCTCCTCGGTGTGACCTCGAAGTAGCATCAGAGTTTGACGGCGTAGAACGTAGATCGTTAAGAAGTAGGTGATCACCATAATCGTCAACGGGATGAAGAATGCCACGAAGGACCCGATGAGAACGAAATTCGGGTCGTTGAGCACGCACGTGGTGTTATTCATGAACACTTTGCTTTCGTCCCTCAGTCCAATCACAGGGATAGGAACTGAAACGCCTAGAGGAACAAAAAGGTGACAAGACGTTATACCACATGCAATGACTGAGGTTTGGCCAGTAGCACAGTCATACATTAGCATTTCACCAAAAGGCATTTAGACTTGATATTTGTTGAAAGCTATTCATGGCATACCGGGAGTTCATAGAACGTATTGGTGCAATAGAAAATGACAGGTTTCTGTGAATTGTTGTTACAGCATAGACTGTCTACCTTTGAGCCAAGCTATTGGAGATATGGTTATGTGTAGGAGTAGATGGAGTACATTTAGTTCTATTTGCAGTGCTTAGAACTTCACTGGCTCATGGAAAGTGCTCAATAAATATTTGCTAAGCTAAGGAGCAGCTTCACATTTGTCCTCAGTAATATCATTAAGTTCAGTCATTCATTTATTAGTATGATGTTACTTAAGTGCAATAGCAATAATACATACACCATCTATAATAGTCTGCGAGGGTTGACTGGTTTGTGTTTCACATTATGCAAAAACTAACCTATGAACAGAAGCAACTGATTTTTTTCTTTTTGGCAAGGTCGTGTGTGTGTGTGTGTGTGTGTGTGTGTGTGTGTGTGTGTGTGTGTATTTGTGTGTTTGAGCATCAGAATGAGGTTTCAAGGTCAGGAAACAGAGTGAGGATATGTCTTCAAGGTATTACAGAGGCTAAGCTTGGGGATGGCAGGAAGTAAGGAGAAGGGAATAGTGGAGGGAAGATGAAAGGGAGGGAGGGAGGGGGAGAGGAAAATATAGAGAGAGACCGAAATAGAGACAGAGAGACAGATTCTTTATTCATATGGCTATTGACAAGTCATCCAGGAAAATAAACTGGATTCCCAATAGGAAATATTAGTAGAAAGGAATGGGGCACACAGTGATCTTATGATGAAACCTTCTGGGAACTCTCAGAACTTTATGGTAGACCATAAAGGTATTTCCCCCTCAAAACATATGGAACTTTTTTTTCCTAAGGGACTTTTCATATTTACCTATCCTCTCTGCATTCTCAAGAAGTTAAATCCTTGGCAAAGTCAGATTATGTCCATGAAAGTCTATCAGAGGCTAGTGGGCTGCTGGATGTTCCCATAGCAAAATGGGGGAGAAAGTAGAAGTGCACCCTCAGAGATAGTAGCTAACCAGTCATCACATAAGAACTATGAAAAACTTGATACCTTATGGTCGTACTAGTTGACATTAGTACTCCTTGTCAGCTGCAATGTATTAGACTGAATGTTCAAAGAAGAAAAAAGTAGATAATATTGACTCGTATTTACTTCCTGGGAAAATAAAAAAAAAGGGGAGTTGTTTGCAGCCAAGCACTGGGATGAGCTCCTGGTGCTTAACTAAGGGAGAGAGGAGGGATTATATGAGCAAAAGAAATCAAGATCATGATTGGGAAAACCACAGATACAGCTGCCTCAAGCAAGTGGGAGCTCACAAACTCTGAACTGAGAGCAGGGGATCCTGCATGGGACCAAACTAAGCCCTCTGAATATGGGGTAACAGTTATGTGACTTGTTCTGTTGAGGGGGGAGGCTGGAAGTGTGACCAGGAGTTATCCTGGGTGCATGAACTGTTTTTTTTTTTTTTGAGCCCATTCCCTATAGTGGGATACCTTGATCAGCCTTGATACATGGGAGAGGTGCTTGGTCCTTCCTCAAGTTAGTAAGCCAGACCTTGTTGACTCTCCAAGGGAGGCCTTACACCCTCTGAGGAGTGGATGGGGTTGGGATGGAGGGATGGGGAATGGGAGAAGGGGAGGGAAGGGGAACTGGGTCTAGTATTTAAAAACATGAGTATTTGGGAAATGATTATTAAGTATTTTCGTCAGACATTGAATTTCTGGTATGTGTGAGGAGTCTCTAGCTAAAGAAATAAGTGACAGTGCGAGAAACAGCAACCAAGGGAGCAAGATTCCTGGACCCTATAGGAAGAGCATTGGAGGGCACAAGTAAAGCAGTCCCTCTCCAGTCCCTGCCTGCTTGGCTGCTTTGGGAACGAGACCCTGATTCTGGAGATTCCTCAAAGAAATTTGTCATCCTTCTATAGGTATGGCTACAAAGGGAGATGTTTCTGTACTTGAACGTCCAACTTGCCGCTGAAGATGTTCCTGTAATCTTTGAGACCTTCTGAGAGACAACTGCAGTCCCTAGGGAAGGTGTCTTATAATGGCTGCAAGATCCATGCACATTAACATCATTCAGAGCCCAGCTCTGGAGTACTATGAACTTACTTCTGTTAATAATTTGATCTCACATCCCTAAGGGATCTGAGGAAAGCCTTTTTAAGAGGCAATAAGGTTGCGGGTGGCGAGGACCACTATTATATATTTGAGTATAGGAGGCCAAATATTCCCTCCCCTGTGTGTGTGTGTGTGTGTATGTGTGTGTGTGTGTGTGTGTGTGTGCTTACACTCATGAGCATGTGTGTGAGTTTTCCATATAATGTCTATAGAGTTATAGAGTTAAGATGGCAATTTCCAGGAGTTGATTTATCCCTTCCAGAACTGAACTTGGGTTGTCAGACTTAGAGAGAGGGGTGTTTACCTCCTGAGTCATCTCACCAGCTCCTGTGAGGACAATTTTACACCTGGAATTCTTTTGTATAGTTTTACGTACACTAAGGAAAGAGAAAATCGGATAGCTCTTTTCTATTTCATCCATTCTCTGTGTCACATGCTGAGCCATGTGTATTATGGATAACAGAGATGAAAAATGTTTTATCTTAATTTGGTTAAAACCCTCTGCAACAGATAGAATTTTGTTGAGTAGTTTAACCTCTTTACTGAATCTGTACAATCATAAATTTTGTTTCTGGAAGCCATGAATGCAGTCAACAAACAAGAAGACATTAGCTTTTAAAAACACCATATCTATATTATCAATAATGATAACAACAATAATAGTAATAATATATATCATGAATTGACTATTTTCTTTGATACTTTAGTAACTTAAAATGTAGTATCAGCAGTTCTCAAAGTGTGCTTCAAGGACCCAGAGGCTCTGAGACTCTTATAAATCTTTTGTTGGTATAGTTTTCCTTTTCTAACTTTTATCATATTTTAGGAGTTTCATGGACATGAGCTTATGTAACTCAGTCTGGCCTTGAACTTCTGATTTTCCTATCTCTACCTTCTGAGTGCTCAGATTACAGGCTTCCCTTTTCATCTGTTTGTCTTAGAAACATCATAGTTAATTGAATGCATGGATGTATTTAGAAAATTAGTTTTTATTGTATCAATAGAAATTTAACAATTCAAACCTGCAAAACAATGCTTTTATTTTTGAAAAAAAATTAAATTGTATTGATTTTCATAAAAATGTGTAACATGTTAATATTAAACAGGCTTAGTTTATTGTCATTATTTAAAGGAAAATGATTCATCATGGTCCTTTTAAATTTTTCATGCCCACCATCACAAACATTAACATTTATACTATTGAGACAAAATATAATCATATAATTAAAAGTCCTTGGGAGTTCACAAGTATTTTGAAAAGTATCAAGGGTCCTTAAACCAAAGAGTCTGAGAACACCTGTTTTGTGTTCATAGGTAAAATATTTAGCAGCTACGTAAAGTCTTCCTTATCATTTTCAATTCAAGTAATAGCAATTAATGTGTTATTATACTATTAAGCATAAATAACAATACTACTAACAATAACATACTTAAATGAATTAACTTATTTTTATAAAAATTTGGAAATTCACTTATTTGATCAAGCTAACTTCAGAAAATTTAAATTAAGCAAATATGTGCTCTTTGATACTTTTGCATCCTTGATCAGATCAAGTAAGAAGGGTAGAAATGAACTGCTTTTGACATCATATACCAACAATAATTTCAATGACAAAAGCTACATTTTAGTCAGTGTTTCCTATATGTGATTATATGATTCAATTATTGAAATTTTTCCATATTCTTTATATTATTTAATTAAATAGACAATAAAATACATAAATAATTATGAAGGGAAGTAATTTAATATTTCTGAAGTTAACTTTTTGAAAGTTTGTCTCATCTTAACTTATTAGAAACAGTGATAACAAGTAATATTTGAGTAATGCTATAAATTGCAGGTATTATTTCAGCTAATAAATAGTCAGATATAATGCATGCATTATTTCATCAATTTTTACAAACTTTAAAAAATAATCTTAAAGGTAATTAATTATTAATACTGTTTAAGTATAAGATGAATCTTTAAAAAGCATATAAAATTTAACTTAACAGTATAGAAACAATGGATTCTATAACATGTATTTTAAGTTCTTTGAAAATATTATACATCACTACTATGTATATTTTGTTAGAAATATGATATATTACTATAACTTAAATATTAATATTATTTAAAGATAAAATGGATCTTCAATAAGTATGTAAAATTTACCAACATTATGATTATAGAAATACTTATTACTGCTGCCATTACTTACTTACTACTACCTTACAGACTTTCACTCATAAATTGTTAGTTCTGAATATTTACCGACTCACATACTATATTTGCGTGCATTATCCCACTCTAATTTAATAAAGCCTCATTTATTAAAAGTATTTTACTGCAAAATATAAACCTGAGAATTACTGACTCTTACACTTGTTTTTCATTACAAATTCTGCCTACATGCATTATTTTATTCTAGTTTCATAGGATATTCATTTAATGAGATTATTTTATTCCAAAAAAATAAATTTAGACTAGTTTATGTATAAATGAATTTATATTAGTTTATAAAATCTTGAATTCAAGCAACACAGATTAATTATTTTCAAACCATCAGATATTATTTGCCAGTGACACTAAGGTAGAAATTTATTTTTTAAATTGTTTTTTGAATTTATGATGTACTTTCTATGTGATTGTATATTATAATCATTACTGACTAGACAGCAGTTCTCAAATTGCCTTCATACTTAGTAAACCTGATTTGAAAAGCATCTGTAGACACTAGCAGCAGTGTTTGCAAAATGATTATTGTACAGCAGCACAGCAATACAATGAAAAACAAAAAAACTATATCCTACAATAGTCACAAAGAGTTCTAGAGTTGGAAACACTTTCTTTGCCTTTGAAACTAAGGTCATTGTTGTTTAGAGAGAATGCAGTCATAACGGAATAATAAATACATTGTCAAGATATAGGTAACAAGTGACTGGTGAATGGTGACATGAAAAGGACAAACAGATAAATCTCCTAGGATAGCCTCTCCAACAAAATGAAAAGATAGATTAGAAAAAATTGCTGTGGGTCTTTGGATATGACTCTGATATATCTATTTTCAAGTGTTATTTAATGTGGAGAGGGGATTTTTCAAGGACATCTAGGTGGATCAAGCTGACATGACTAATCCCTTGTCTCCTAGTGTGAGTCCCTTGACCATAGTTAATAGTTAATAGCGTATGATGAAAGACTGTTATTAGGAACTAGAGGAGAAGTAAATCTGGGAGAAGTGGAGGCCACTGGGAGGAGAGGAAGGAGCGGAAACTGTGGTCAGTACATAACATATGAGAGGAGAAAAATAAAAAGCAAGAAAAGAAGAACGTAGAAAAACAGGATTGCTTCAATTTCCAGATGAGAAAATGTTACTAATATTTGGAGAAGGGGCGTTCTGTACGCTTGAGGACTAATTCAGTTATGGTGTTGGTGGTGGGAAAACTTTAAGGAACCTACACTCAACCTGTACCTCAAGGACTTTTTGCTTTGAGCCAAGAAAGAACACGGGCATATATGTATGTGTCTATGAATAGGTACACATGTATGCGTATTTATTTATAGGATAGTGACTGTTCGCATAGTGCTAAGAATTCCTTATATCATATTGAGGAAATGTGATCTAAAGGAAGACAGTAAGACAGAAATCATGAGGAGACTGAGCTTGCAAGAGGAAGGCCAGGGGACCAGAAAAGTACACTTGGCCAGAAATGTCTGGGGAAGTGAGGGAGGGAGGTTCTGGTTCATGACTGGTAGCATGGGGAGAAGAAATTTTCAGGAGCACTCTTAAATGACCACATTATTATCATAAACTAATGTAGCTGGGGGAAAGTTACTATTTATGGATGAAAAGAAGCTTAGACATTGAAGCTAACTGTGGTGGGGTTAAGGGAACTCTAAAATACAGAAAAAGAATGGTTACAAATGAGAAGTAAAGGTCCTTAAGGAGACAAAGTAAGATACAATCAGAAAAGAATGACAAAATGACAGAGAGATATTTTTTTCCTATAGGATCTGTTGAAAGCATAAATTTGTAACAGTAATTGTCAGGGTCTACACAGAATGTCAGAAAGTGACAGAAATGAAAAATAAGTGACAAATTAACCGAATTATTGACTGGATTCACAAAGTGATTGATGTTCGGGTGGAAGCTTCATCCCAACCCCTGGCATCCATATACCCAAAGAGTCTGGAATGTTCAGGAGGAAGCTCAGCTCCAAGTCCCTTCCCAAAACTCTCTCCAAACCCTTCTGCATCTCAGAAAACCCACCAAATGGTGACCTCTCTTCCAGAGATGCTCAAGACCACTCCCACAGGGTATTTAAACTTCTTCCCAGAAAACAGACATGTGGTTTTCCAGTCTTCCCTTCCTGTCTTCTTTCTGGGGGCCTGGAAAATCATCGGAAAATGCTGTATTCATTAAACCTGGGCCTTTTCTAATTTGGTATGACTTGGGTTGTTGTGTTGGTGGAGAGGATTTTCAGAGTACAGAAACTTTTCTGTTGACATAGATACTTCTCGATTCCATGCAGCAACAAGAAATCAAATGAGTTTTTCTTAGAAATAAGAGAGCTGAGCACTCATAAGCTATCAAAGAAAATACTCTGCAAAACAGGTGTGAAGATTTTGGAAAAAAGAGACCCTGGGAAAAGCTGCACATTTAGGTTCCAAGAGGAAAATAAAGCCTCAGAAAGAAGGTGGTCTCTAATATATACATGGAAGAGAGATGATGATTATATACACAAAAATGGAAATCTAAAGGTTAAGAGAAATGGGGTGGGGGATTAAAGGTCAGGAATGAATTGCTGAGATCTTTAGAAGTTCTATTGGCAGTACAAAGTGACCTTGTCTCTTGAAAAGTGGGACTAGAGAAGTGGTTCTCAACCTGGGTAATGACCCTGCTGGGATAATCTTTTTGCATTATGTGTGAAGATGTGTCTCCATCTTTCCTCACCTGTCTAAGAAATTGTCTAATTGGTGTATAAGGAGTTGAAGGGTCAATAGCTAGGTAGGAGAGGTTAGGGGGTACTTCTGGGGAGAGATAGGAACTCTGGAAAGAATCTGGATGAAGGATTCAACATGGAGGAATTTAGGGCTTGACTAAGAAAAGCGAGTCTCAAAGTAGGTAAATGGGGCACTGAGCTGAACAGAGAATTCTCAACAGAAGAAGTTCAAATGGTCAAAAGACACTTAAGGTCATGCTCAATCTCCTTAGCGATCAGGGAAATGCAAATCAAGACAACTTTAAGATACCATCTCACACCTGTCAGAATGGCTAAAA
>NW_004949132.1:1165234-1241663 GCF_000317375.1 Microtus ochrogaster
AAAAAAAAATTAAAAAAGAAAGCTAAGCCTTAAAAGTAAAGTTTTAAACAAATGTCTTTTCATATGAACCTGAAATAAAGACCCACAATCTGTTGTGTGAAAAAAAAATAAGAATGAGAAAAACAGTATCATTTGAAAAAAGCAAGTCAATAGAAGAGCAACCATAAAAAGAGCAAGTAGAAATTTTGGTGTTTATAATATTCAAAACAAATAAAAAACAACCACTATATGACAAAATTGCAAATTTCAGAGGCCTGTAACATCAATGATTAGGGAATTCCATCATGAAAAATAAAAGGAATAAAGGAATAAATGGATCAAATTGTGTGTTCCTGGAGGGCCAGAAAATGAGCAACAAACATATTTGAAAAAATAGTGTTTAATACTTTCATAAATTGCTGAAAATAATCTCAACCTAAATTTTTTTGAAGCTCAATGAACACCAAACACAAAAGCCAAACTGTCACACCAGAACAAATAGTTTTCTGATCTGAAAATATAAATTAGAGTGTGTATGACTTGTCTGACATGCTTCAGGTCTTAGTTTAAGCCTCAGTGCTATGAAGATATATTAAAAGATAATATAATAAAATTTGAAATCATTAGTAAGAAGAGGAATATTTCATGAGGAAAAGAAAGAAATGATTATTTACTCTCATTACAGAAAATATGAAGTCACCAAAATACACAAATCCAAAAAGTGAACAAAAAAATAAGTGGTCAATCAACAGATCTATTCTTTTTGAGACAATTTCTCAAAAATGAAGGTGAGATGAAAATATCTTCATTAAGTAGCAACAGAAATACTGGTAGATTTCAGCATGAGTAAAATGCTTCAATGAGTCTTTGAGAACACTAAGAAGAAAGAGTATGGGCAAGAAACAGTGAAAAATACATATACTTCATTTGAATATAAGTTACATCTGATATTGCAGCTGGGCTTGCTGGTACCTGTCTAGAATCTCAATGCTCAGGAAGCAAACTCAGAGGAATCATCAGAAATTCAAAGTTATCCTGGTCTATATAGTGAGTTTCAGTTTAGCCAGTGGTACATATGGAGACCCTCTCCTCCCTTTCCCTTTGTGTGTGTGTGTGTGTTTGCCTGCCTGCTGCATGTCTGTCTGTCTTTCTGTGACTTTATGTACATATTAAACACAAATGATGCGATTAAAATGACTCTAGTCTTACAAATTTAGTTTATTTTTGACTTTGGGAAATAGCTAACAATTGATTGGGATCAATTAAGGATGCACACTTTATTGCCTATCTTAATAATTTCAGTGCAGGTAGGTGTATCTAAAAGGCAATGCCAGAGTTCAAAAGGTATATTAAGAAATTTATGTACCTGGGTGTGGTAGAACCTGTGAGTTTGTGCCTAGCCTCATCTACATAACAAGAAGAGGAGGATGAGGAGGAAAAGAAGGAGGAGAAGGAGGCAGAAGAGAAGGAATTAGAAGGAAGAAGAAGGTGGTTATTGGGGAAAAAGCAGATTGGGAACGACATCTATAAAAATAGAAGACTTAGGACTTCCAATTTTTTTTTTCCTCTCAGTAAAAGAAAGAGAAAACCTGGGGAAAATAGAATTAGCACTTTAGGATTGTGGAAAGTAATTTAAGAGTAGAAACAAACAGAGGAAACATTGATTCAAGAAAAATGTCTTTCTATTGTCAAGATTCAAAGATTTCAACATCTCTGTTACCCTTATTTGTGGCGTCCTTGAATAACAATTGACGGTCCTGATACAGTGGTAGAAAAATGGAGCAGAGCTTTCAAATCCAGAACCTCAGATATATAGCTCTTTGTCATGTCTGGTGTTGCCCTGGAAGACAAACTAAATGCTTTTCTTTGTTGTATTTTCCTAAGAGTTTAATCAGTTCTAAAATATTCCCTCCAAGGGACATTTCTGGAAAACATTTCTGGTAATGGTTCTAACAATGCAGTTGCTAGGGCAACTGCATATGAATGGCATAAGCAGAAAGATGAGGGGCAAAGCTGAAAACTAATTATTTTCATAAGGATGTCCAAAGCTCCAACACAGTTCTCATAATTTAGCTCTCTCTGTCTATGTCATTGATTCCTAAGGCTATGATTTGTCAATATCCCACATTACCCTAAGTTCTCAGTTCTGGCTGACTCTCAGGCTCTCTGCAAGCAGTCTGTAAAGTCCACAGGAGATTTGTAAACTCTCTAGCTACATGCTGATGATGTGTCCCAACAATAACACAGACTCTGGCAAGGGGGTAGATTTATTGTTTCCAGGCATGAAAGTAATCTCCATCTAATTACCAATGAGCCACTAAACTAATGAGGCAGAGACTTCATTTACAAAGAATATATGCTTTGTACAATTACTCCAGATAAGTCACTAAACCAACAAAAATCACAATTTAGAATCAAATCACATTGGAAACAACAAATCCTAGGGAATAGGGAGACTGTAAATTCCAGCAAGTCATGGTTAGCAGTAAAAATATACTAATCCAAAGAAAGAAAACATATGGCCAAGGCATCATAAATAAAGCAGCCAGTAAAATCTTTCCCCAGGGAGCCTAGATATGGAACTTGTCACATAAAGACTTTAACTTTGTTATTTAAAACATTAATCTAACTGAAGGCAATAATTAGTATGTACATAGAAAAGAATATTATTCATATAAATAATAAGAAAGTAACGTATGGCCAACTTATTTCTCAGAAAGACAACTGAAAATTATAAATGAGCAATGGAGGATGAGGATGTAGGGCAGTCAGATAGAGCTTGCCTAAGCATACCAAGATGTCTTGGGTTCCATCCTAATCACTGAGGAAGATGTTTCTAGAAATAATCATGGGGGCATAAAGCAAAAAGTAATGTTTAGTCAGAAAAGTTACTAGTGCTCAATATGAGTAGTGAGATTCTATAATGTCTAAATTATCTACATTTTTTTCTTCCCCACTCTCAACTCAATGAAACAGGATATCTTCCCTTGGCAAAATACAGTCAGTGCACAAGATTTTCCCACATTTCTAGTTTTAGTTTAAAGTATATGTTTCCAGAAGGGCAAGACATCAGTATTCTTTATCCTGCCAAGGAAACTACTAGGTGAGTTCAATTACAGTGAGTGTGGGGACTTCACTGTTGTGCTCAAGCCCCAGTCATACAATGGCAGCTCTCTTTTGTGACTGCTGCTGCTGCTGCTGAAAGGTACAGAGTCTTAAATTGCTGTTTTCACAGATCATAAAGCAGTGGTTTCATGTCAAGAGAAGCAAGCCAAAAGACTAACTGTTCCCCAAGCACTCTTGTGACTACAGTGCATTTATTATTCAGGAAACCCCACTAGGATTCCCCCATCTCTCCCAATTCTACTTTCCGAATTGTGACACTGAACTTTTATCTTGGGAGAGAATTAACAATAAAGTTAATAGTTCTTAATTTCTCCTCAGAGAAACTGACCTATTTACAGTGTAATTAGGAAAAGTTCAATCCCGAGGACACTGAAAAACAGTAGAAGATTCTCCTTAACTTTATGATGAAAACTCCTTAATAAACTAACCTAGCCACCATAAAGTAAGTCACACACGAGCATGCACACACACACACACACATACACACACACACACACACACACACGAAGTACTAAGAAGTGAAGAAGGAAAGAAAGAAGAAAGGAGTAGAACAAATATTTTTCAAATAATGACTGAAAATTTTTCAAAATTTTTAAAATCCAATAATCTACAAATCTAGGAATTCAATCAACCCTAAGTCATGTATATCAACAGAACCACAAAAATATACATCATAATTAAACTGCTGAATACAATAAGAGAAGTAGAAGATTTTAATTTTAGTAGAAAAGGGAAAAAAAGCTTATCTCATAAGTCACACTAAGTAACAATTTATATTAGCTTTTAGATGACATTTAAGTAAAACCAAAGAACCTTAATACAGGTAAATGAGTCATGAATCTATAAGAGAAAGCTGAATAAAGTCCTTAAAGTAATGTTTTGTAATCAAAGAGAATTGCTTAAACTCATGGAGTTACCATGGTGGCTCAATGGATAAAGATGATGCCACCAAGTTAGATGACCAAAGATCATTATCTAGGACACGTATAGCTGAAGGGGGAAAACTATTACAAGTTATCTTTTGATTTTCATACAATTTAGTAGAATGTTTACATCCACAGATATACTCACAACTTAATAAATAAATAAATAAATAAGACAAAATATCAATAAGAGATTAAGGAGAGATATAGGTAAATCTAAAAAAGAAAAGGCTGAGAATATTTATCACCTTCACACTTATTACATGAACTAGTAATGAATGTTCTTCAACCTGAGAGATTCTAAACGGTAAAAATAAATCATTAGAAGAAATAAAACTCATTGAAAAGTGTTTATATAATTGGATTATTTGAGTTCTTTTTTGATATCTAGTTTCTTCTCAACAGAAGAATCTCAAATGGCAGAGAAACAGTTGAAGAAATGTTCAACATCCTTAGCCATCAGGGAAACCCAAAAATAATTCTGAAATTCCATCTTACACTTTTCAGAATGGCTAAGATCAAAAACACAAATGACAGCTTATGCTGGAAAGGATGTGAAGCAAGGGGAACACCCCTCTATTGCTGGTGGGAATGCAAACATGTACAGCTACTTTGGAAATCAATAAGGCTTTATCTGAGAAAACTGGGAAATAATATACCTCAAGATCCAGCTATACCAATCTTGGGCATATACCCGAAGGATGCTCAATCATACCACAAGGACACTTGCTCAACTATATTTATAGCACCATTATTTGTAGTAACCAGAACCAGGAAGCAACCTAGATGCCCCTCAACTGAAGAATGGATAAAAAAGAAATGTGGTACCTTTACACGATAGAGTACTCCTCAGTTGTTAAAGATAATGACATCAGGTAATCTGAAGGCAATTGGATGGAACTAGAAAAATCAACCTGAGTGAGGTAACTTGGACCAAGAAAGACAAACATGGTATGTACTAACATATAAGTGGATATTACCTGTAAAGTACAGGATAACCATACTACAGTCTACAACCCCAGAGAGGCCAGAAAAAACAAAGAGGGCCCAAAGGGTGACCAATGGATCTCCCTGGGAAGGCAAAATAGAGGAGATCTCTTGGGTGTGCTGGGGGGGGCAGTTGGGGATGGGAACTTGAAGGATTGGGTCATGGATTGGATGAAGGGGGAGAATATCAAAGAGATGTCTATAAAAGTCTGGGGAGCATTTTTAGGCCACATAGAAACCTAAAGCAAGGAAAACTCCCATGAATCTAGAAGGATGGACCAAGCTAAGACTCCTGGTGACAGTGGATATGTAGCCTGAACAGGCCATCTTCTGTGATCAGATTGAAGACTACTTCAATTGTCATTAGAGAGCTATCTCCCAGTAACTGATGCAATGAGCTATAGAGACCCACAGCCAAGTATTGATCTGAGCCCAGAGGATCCTGCTGAAGAGAGGGAGGAAGGATTGTAGGAGCCAGAGGGTTCAAGGACACCACAGGAAAACCCATTTAAAATACTAACCTGACTCACAGGAACTCATAGAGACTGAACCAACAACCAGGGAGCTTGCATAGGCCTAACTTAGGCCCTCTACATATATATTACAGTTGTATAACTTGTTCTAATTGTGGGATTCCTAACAATGTGACCAGGGGCTGTCCCTAATGCTTTGACTAGCTCTTGGGAATGTATTTCTCATACTGGATTGCCTTGCCCGGCCTTAATATAAGGCAAGATGCTTTCTTTACTGCAACTTGATCTGCCATGCTGTGGAGATGCAGGCCCCTTTCTGAACAGAAGCAGGAGTGGATTGAGATAGGACTTAAGGGAGGTGGGAGAGGGAATGAGAAGAGAGTAGAGTGGGAAGACTGTGGTCAGGATGAATAAATAAAGAACATAGCAAAAATGTGTTTCTACAGAAACATTGAATGTTCTAATACTGTAAACATGGTATGTAAATCATTTATGTTTTCAGTATAAGAAGCAAATTATGGTTAATTTTTAAAAATATAAGCAACATAAAAATTTCTGACCAGTGCAATGGGAATAGAAATTAAAAACAAAGGAAGGTTTGGAAACTATAAAAATCCAAGGAAAGTAAATAGTTTTCTCTTTCAAAAATTTATTTATTTTTTATTTATGTATATGTGTCTGCATGAGCCTATATATGTACAACACATGCATACAGGAGCCTATGGAGACCAGAGGAGGGCATTGGATTCCCCTAGAAATGGAGTTATAGGCAGTTGTGAGCAGTCATGTGAGTGCTGGGAACCAAACCCAGGTCCTCTGTAAGAGAGTAAACTTCTCTGTTCACTGAGCAATTACTACCTCCAACAATTAATTCTTGAAGAAGTAATATATCAAAATCAGAATTTAAAAACCAGTGAAAATAGAAATACAACATACAAAAAATTGAGTGAAGAAGGAAGTTTATAACTATTGGTGCCTACATATAAAACAAAATAATTTCATAGATATTTTATTTGTCAAAAAAGCTTGAAAATAGTATGAAATGGTCAAATATATTAGTGAAAAAATAGAAATTCTGAAAGTAAGTACACATCTACACTCAATGCATCTTTAACAAAAGTAAAAGAACATTAATCAGTGAAAGAATAAATTGTGCTGAAAAAATTGGACATCTACATGTAGAAGTATGAAACTAGCTATCTATTGTCATGTGAAAAATCAAATAAAAATGGATCAAATAGTTAAATACTACACGTGAAACTACATAAAGAAAACAGGAGAATGTTTTGGAATATTGGATTTAGGAAGTCTTTTGGAGCAGATGCTAAAGTATAAGAAGAAAAAGTGAAAATATTTAAATGAGTTTATATCAAATTTTATTTTAAAAATCTACACAGCATAGAAAACAGTCAACAGAGTTATGAGAAAACTTAGAGAATTCAAGAAATGACTTTCAAACAGTACATCTGACAAGAAGTTAATAGCCAGAATGAACGAGGAATTTAAACAAGTCAGCAACATTAGAAACCCATAATTAAAAATTTCTTAAAGGAATTGAAAACAGTCAACCAGATATTTCAGAAACTACTCATCATCAATAATCATAAGGAAAATGCAAATAAAAGCCTCAGTAAGAGAGAGTTAGGAGGTTTCAAAAGAAAAAGAAAAAAGATAGCAAATGGTGATGAAGGGGTGGAAAATGGTAGCCCTTACTAGTTATTGCAAATGTAAATTGGTATAGTCATTAAGGAGAATAGTATTGAATTTCCTCAGGAAATTAAAATTAAATTAAATTAAAACTATGAAATAGCAATTTTATTACTGGATATATATATATAGTTTTGTTTTTAGAGACAGGGTTTCTCTGCGGTTTTGGAGCCTGTCCTAGAACTAGCTCTTGTAGACCAGGCTGGTCTCGAACTCACAGAGATCTGCCTCCTCTGCCTCCCAAGTGCTGGAATTAAAGGCGTGCGCCACCACCATCCAGCTCTGGGTATATTTCTTAATGAGACTAAATGAGTATATCAAAGAAACATTTGCATTTCCACATTCTTTACAACACTGCTTATAATAGCCAAGAAATGGAAACAACACATGCACATGGTCTGATGAGTAATTACAGAAGTTTAATGTCTGTTCATGATAGTACAATATAGGGATGTGGTCTTGGTATTTGCAACACAATAAATGGGACTGAAAATTACTGTGCTTAATGAGATAATAATCCAAACACAGAAAGACAATGATATAAATCTCATTCAAATGCTGAACTTAAAAATTGCTGATTGTATTAAACTTGAAAGTAAAGTGGAGAGAATAGGAGGAAGTATGGAAAAATAGTGATGCAGTCATTGATATGAAAAATTAGATTCTGTTGAGAATTCTCTGTTTAGGTCTAAGATATAAAACACTGAGGACAGCTATTGTTGGAGAAGCTGTAGAATAAGGAAAAAACTCCTTCACTGCTGGTGGGAGTGCAAAGTTTTATGGCCACTTTGGAAATCGATATGGCAGTTTCTTAGAGACCAAGCTTTGCCAGTCTTGGGCATATATCCAAAGGATGCTCAATCATAGCACAAGGATACCTGTCAATTATGTTAATTGCAATATGATGTGGGATTCCCCTCTGTATGCTATGGATATGTTTTATTGCCATTAATTAACCAAGAAGTGATGAGGGAGAGTCTTCTGTTTTGTGTTAATTTCATTGGTTAAATAAAGAGACTGCCTAGGCCCTTTAATAGGACATAAAATTAGGTAGGCGGAGTAAACAGAACAGAATGCTGGGAAAAAGAAGCTGAGTCAGTTGGTCACCATGATTCTCTCACTCCAGACAGACGCAGGTTAAGATCTTTCCTGGTAAGCCACCTCGTGGCCTACACAGATTATTAGAAATGGGTTAGATCGATATGTAAGAGCTAGCCAATAAGAAACTGGAACTAGGAAGGTGAGCATCCAAACTGGCTAGGCTCCCACAAAGGAGGGGGGAGGACTTTGGACTTTCCACAGGGCAGGGAACCCTGACTGCTCTTCAGACTGGAGAGGGAGGGGGAGAGGATTGGGGTGAGGGGGAGAGGAGTGGGAGGAGGGGGAAGGAAATGGGAGGCTGGGAGGAGGCAGAAATTTTTTTTTCAATAAAAAAAAATTAAAAAGGAAAAAAAAAGATTCTAAAAAAAAAAAAAGAAACTGGAACTAATGGGCCAGGCAGTGTTTAAAAGAATACAGGAATACAGTATCTGTGTAATTATTTCGGGGCATAAGCTAGCCATGTGGGTGGCCCAGTGCCAGGTGCCTGGGACGCAGCCCCACTGCTCCTATTACAACAAAGAAGTTGCTTTCAGACAATGGCCTAACAAAATATAGCCAGGCTGGAAAAGATATATATAGAGAGAGTAGGCAGAGTCAAAGAGAAGCCATGAAGCATATAGCCGCCACAGGAGACAGATGCTGGATGCATAAAAGAACCTTACAGGTAGGCCATAATTATGTGGCAATACATAAATTAATAGAAATGGATTAATTTAAGATGTGGTAGCTAGTTGGGCATCACTAAAGTGTTGTGATTAACACAGTTCACTGTGATTATTTTGGTTCTGGGAGGCCAGGAAATGAACAAGCAGTCTGTGCCTACAGCAGTATTATTCGTAATAGCCAGAAACTGGAAACAACCTAGATGCCCCTCAATGAAAGAATGGATGATGGAAATGTGATGTAGCTACACAATGGAGTATTACTCAGCTGTAAAAATTAATGACAGTGTGACATTTGAAGGCAAATGGATGAAACAAGAAAAAAAATCATCCTAAGTGAAGTAACTCAGACACAGAAAGACAAACACTGTATGAACTAACTCATAAATGGATATTAAATGTAAAACAAAGGATAACCAGGCTACAACTCACAGCTCTAGAGAAGCTACCTAACAAGAAGAACCCTAAGAAGGATGAATGGATCTCCCTGTTAAGAGGGCATATTTGAGATCTCCTGTGTAAGCTGGGGGCAGAGAGATGATAGAGGGAAGGGGAGGTGGGGTGAGAACATGGTATTAGATGATCAAGTTGAAGGAGAGATGGTTTGGCACAGTAATGAAAGTGATATTTTGATAGAGGGAGCAATTATGGGGTTAGGGAGAAATCTGGTGCTACACAAATTATCAGGAATCCACTAAGATGATCCTAGCTAATATTGAACTGGCCTTCGTCTGCAATCAGATTGCTAAGTACTCTGTCATCATAGAACCTTGATCTAGTAACTGATGGTAGCAGATGTAGAGATCCAAAGCCAAGCACCAGGCTGAGCTTTGAGAGTAAAGGGGGGGTCAAGATCATTATGGGGATACCTACAGAGACTGCTGAACCATGCTTGTGGGAACTCATGGACACTAGACCAACGGCTGGTGAGCCTGCATGGGACCAAACACTAGGCACTTTGCATTTGGGTAGACAGTTTTATAGCTTGGTTTGTTTGAGGGGCCACTGACATTGGGACCAGGATCTATCCCTGGTGCATGAGCTGAGTTTTTGGATCTCATTTCCTATGTCGGATGACATGCCTCAACTTAATGTGCTAGGCTTTGTTGACTACCCATGCGAGGCCTTACCCATATGGAGGAGTGAATGGGGCATAGCTTAGGGGGAGTTGAGGGCAGTGGAAGGTATGGAGGGAGGGAGAAATGTGGTTGGTATATAAAATGAATAGAAAAATTAAAATAAAAAGGCAAAAAATAAAAAATTAATTAGAATCTTAATAGTAGATTTGCTATGTCAAAAAGACAGAAACAGCAAATGAAGAGAGAGACAGAGACAGTGTCAGAGACAGAGGCAGCAAGACCCCAAGAGAGATAATGCATTCTGAAAAATAAATATAATAAATAATGAAGAAAAATCAAGAAATCCTTAGACACATATGAGACACCCTCAAGTGTATCAATGAATGCAAAATTGGTGTCCATAAAGAAGTAGGTACAAAAGTGTCAGAAAGAACATTTAAAGAAGTCATGGCCAAATGCCTAACTAATTTGAACATTACTAATTTCTATATATCCAATAAACACCATGAACTCCAAGTAGAAGAAAGTTGAAAATGAGCATTGCAGAGATAGCTTAAGAAAATGTCAAATTTTAAAGACCATGAACAAATCTCAAGAACAGAGCAAGAAGATTCCTTACACCAAAACTGGCCACCAAAGAAAATAAAAAGGCAAAGTAAAAATCTCTCTGGACAATTAGCTAATAAAACATCAATTAAATTAAAAAAGAATCCAATGATATAGCAATAAAGAATGGATTTCCTTAAGCAATTCAAGATTACTTACAATTCAAAAACATATAACCTACTACACTAGGAGAATAAATGAGGAAATAAATCCAATAATCATCACACTAGGCACAGGTAAAACCATTTAAGGAAGTTCATGCCTACTATGAAAAGTCACAGCTAATATAGAATGAGAGGGAACTTCCTGAATCTGATAAAAGATGTTTTTAAAAAGCCTGAACTAACACACAACATTTGTTTCTTTTGTTTTGCTCTACTAGGGCCTTATACATGCCAGGCAACACTTCTACCATTGAAGCTACACCCCAGCACACAAACATCACTCTTAATAATGATATTCTAATATGTTTCTACTCTGAAAAGAAGGAAAAATGTCTTCCACCTCCATTATCACTGAACACTACTTTGCACATCCTGTAAAGATAATAAAAAATTAAGACAGGAAAGAGCAAATGAATCTGTCATCGTTTAAGTAACATTATGGAGCATATCTAGAAAATGACAGTATCTCTTAACAATCTCTTAGAGATGACAAAGGAATTTAGCCAGATCTTTAGGCAGAGAATAAATATGTAAAATTTAGGTGCTTAGTTATAAATACTACCAAAAAGCAATCAGAAATTAAAACCAACACTATTTACAACAGTGGTCAAAGAAATTAAATGTCCAGAGATGTGTCTACAAAAGACAGACATAAGACTGAAAACTGTAAAATAGTATTTAAACAACTTAAGTAAATATTATATATTTTTTGTACATATGGATATGTGTATGGATTGCAAATCATAGTATTGTTTAGACTTTAGTGTTTAATTGATTTATAGATTCAATACAACTTTGCCTTTTTTAAAAAAGATACTTTACTTTTGAGACTGATAAGCTAGTTTTAATTTTATGAAAATGAAAATATTTTTGAGTACTATGGATGTTTTTGATGACTACAGCTAAATGATTTATTCTACTGCTTATCTTTGTTTATCTATCAGACTTAATGCT
This sequence comes from Microtus ochrogaster, assembly GCF_000317375.1. Classification (NCBI taxonomy): domain Eukaryota; kingdom Metazoa; phylum Chordata; class Mammalia; order Rodentia; family Cricetidae; genus Microtus; species Microtus ochrogaster. Next base: position 1,176,996 of record NW_004949132.1, read on the forward strand.
TGGAACAATGATTACCAGACACACTCAATTTTCTAAAAATTGCATATAGCTAGATATTTTTTCAAAAAATAAATGTGTTGAGCTCAAGTGAGGTAATGAGAACAGATGATGTTTGTTTCATGCCAATGACACAATTTAAACTTTCATCAGAATATGGGAATTTTTAGTTTTTTAACACAAGAAATATGACTTGCTATGATTCACTATATGTTTAAGAGTATAGTATAATTTTGAAAATTGATCTATTCTTCATCTCAGAAATCACTGGTAGCTTTGTTCTTGTTCCTCATAATCACAAAGGGTGTCTTGTTTAGATCTTATACCTCATTGTAGATTTGTCTGTCTGTCCTTGGCATTTTGTCTCTCCTCTTTGAATGAAGCCAAATTATTGTATACATAAATGTATTATGTTATATTATCCAGTTGAATTAAATATCTCACTATAACATAGTAAACAGTCTACAAAATTTTTTACCAAAATTTTATAAATATTGTTGCTGTATAATTTTTTGTTGGTGTTTGAGGAAAGAACCATTTTAAAAATTCAACTTTTGTTTTATGTTCTTAATATACTATACATGTTTGTGTTATTTTTCTAAATCTGACTTTCTTATCCTATTTAGATAATTTATAGATGATGTGGGAGTGTCATATATCAATCTGTTGATTTCATTGGTTAAGCAATAAAGAAACTGCTTGGCCCTCATAGGTTAAAAAATAGGTGGGTGGAGTAAACAGAGCAGAATGCTGGGAGAAAGAAGCTGAGTCAAGGAGTCGCCATGATTCTCCCACTCCAGACAGACGCAGGTTAAGATCATTCCTGGTAAGCCAGCTCGTGGGCTACACAGATGATAAGAAATGGGCTAGTCCAGGTGCGAGAGTTAGCAGAGAAAAGGCTAGATAGAAATGGGCCAAGTGGTGTTTAAAAGAATACAGTTTCTATGTAATTATTTCGGGTAAAGCTAGCAGTGCGGGTGGCCAGGTGCCGGGAATGCAGCCCCACCACTCCTAACACAACAGAGTGGCGCCCAGCGTGGTAAAGAACTCCATGTAAAACCTGAGAGATCTTAATTTTAATCAGAGAAAAAAAACAGAGTTTAACACAGGTTTTGGCTGTTAGTTGGTGGCGTGCTGGAGAGAGATTTCCTGATTCGTCATCAGCAGCAGAAAAAATGCTGCGTCATTTTAAAGCACGGCTTCCTGGGGCTGTGCTGCCAGTGTGAACTCTGGCTTTAAAGCATTTCAATGGACTTTATGGGACTAGATGTTTGTGTTCCCACTTGGGATTGGAAAGAGAGTGCTCTGAGACCATGCTGATGGCTCAGCGCTCCCCGCTTACACCTGGACAGATGACTGAATCAGGCTTAGGCAGGCGGAAGGGCATGGCTTGTTTTCAAACTGTGCAGTGCTCTGCGTGTCAGATTTGGCTGTAACTTGGATGAAAAGAATTTCTGTGCTGCATGCTCAGAATTAAAGTGCTGAGTGCCGCTCCTACCTGGCGGCCCCAGAGCTAGCACAAAATGGTACGTCCTCCATTTTGAAATTTTCCTCACTCAGCAGCAGGAAAAAACTGTCTGTTTTAAAATGCTGGCTTTCTGGGCTGTGCCACCATTGCAATCTCTGTCTAGCTCCTGCGAGAGACAGAGCTTTTGAATGGAGCATTTGGAGTAAAGTGCTACGATTTGTTTGATGGCAACTAGACTGCTGTGTGCCTAAAAGGGGGACATTGTGTGCCACAGCTCAGAAGCACAAGCAGCTCCGCCATGCTAGTGGTGCAATGTGCAAGGATCAGAGACATGAGCGTCTTCGCCACGTTGGACTGTGCAGGGCCAGCAGGCAGTACCTGTTTTTGACCTAGGAATGTCACAGCTTAGATTCTTAAGCACCTAGTGATTTAAAGGCACAAATCAAAAGTGCTCCTGGATAGTAAAAAAAAATGTTACAGATTCACAATAAAACAGATTCAGACACTGTTGGATGAATATACGTAGGCTTGAAAGAGAGAAGAAAAAAATATAGAGAATAAAATTAATGGTTTACAAAAAAGGTAAAGTCTTTAAAGAGACAGAGTACAGATAGTTAAGAGATTAGAAGAAATAAAGAAAAATAAGCCACGTAAAAAATGGAAAATTCACAGAGTCTGGATTATGTACATTGTGTTTTCTTTAAAATTTTTGACTGTGAAAGAGTTAAGTACAGACAGACATTTCATTATATGGGCAGCTAAGTGTAACCAGAATGGATATCATGAGGGTATGACTTCAGAATTTGGGTCTAAGGATGGTGCTTTGGAAAGGATCTTCTTTTGTTTTCACAGAGGACCAGACCCTGTGGATTGCATCTATCCCGATATGGTATGATAGACCACGACCTCTCAAAAAATTCCTGTGAACACCCTCAAAAAATTACTTCACTCAACTGCCAACTGAGATAAACCTGGCACACAGGTTACACCCTAAATGACCCAAGTAACAACGCCCCCATTCAGCAGGAAGCAGTTTGGAGAGAAAAAACTGTGCCCATGTTCCCAAATATCGTTTATAAACATTCTTTTACATTTAAAGGGGGATATGATATAGATATGAATAATTTGTATTAGTATAGATTTTTTTATGATAGAGATTTAAGGTCAATTTTGTTATATGTATATGCATATTTCTGCTACTGATTAAGATATTGTGATTGTGTAGTTCATTTAAAAAATGTAATGTATAATTAAGAAATATAGGTTAATGGATAATCATCAGTAATAGTCAAGCTTGTAGTCATGTTAGTTAGATTTTCTAGATATATAGAGATACATTTCAGTTAGATAGGCATTCTTCATAATAACTTAGGACTTTTCATGACAATGAGACACTCTGCTCCTGGCAGCACCAATCTACTTCAAGAAGAAGATGGGCATCAAAGAGGATCCTTATGGAGTTTGATAGCCATTTGGGCAAGAAACTGCTCTTTCCTGGACTATTGCATAAACTGGACACAGAGAACCCACAGAGAGAGGACTACTGAACTTGCCTAAAAGTGAGATGATCTTTCGGGATTCCTGACTTATGAAGGAGTCTGCAGGACATTCTGCAGGACATAACAGATAGTGACTGAACTGACTTTGAATTTTCCTGTTTCATGGAAAACAACATATAGTTAGTGTAATTTGATATATATTTGGTTTTAATTCTATATTTTACTGTGTCTTATATTTTCTTACTTTATCTTCCTTTTTATCTTTAATATCTCCTTTTATATTTTATATACCTCTAATATTCCTTTCTTTTTTAAATCTGGAAGTTAAGCATTTCTTTTACATTCTTTTGTTTCCCTTTAATGTACAAGTTATTCTTTTTTCATCAAATCTTAATGTAAAATATCATTTTATTTTAAAAAGTCTTAATGGTATCTATCAGCTTATATGCTTATTTATAAAAGGAAAAAGTATGTGAACTGAACTTATAAGCACAACTTTGCATATGTAGATCCATATGATTCTGTGTGAGGCTTCATGTCTCATTATATAAAGGCATATTGCTGTGTACACACAGAATCATGTACAATAGCTACAAGAAAACAATCTTAAAAGTGATATAAATTTATTTGCCGTACTAACTCAGAGATAAATGTTAGAAGATTAATGAAGAGTGAAAAATGTTCTTGATCTTAGTATAGTCTCCCTCTAAGTGTTTCAAAGAAACACAGATTGAAGAGAAATTATTTCATGAGACATAATATAATAATATAAGTTCAACTGGATGAGAGAAAGGAAAGAGGATTAGAAATGCTCTTTCTTCCATTTAGTTAAAATTCTTAACTTTAATATCAGAATGATCAAAACATTTATGGATATTTTAAGTATGTGAAACAACAAGATCATTTATCTCTCTTTAAATATTCTGAATATTTACAAATCCAACAGATGACTTTTTATGTTTAAACAGAACTCAAAAACTAATTAAAATTTATGAGAAATAGTAAATTGTTTAATAACAGCACAAATTTATAAATGTTTATTTCGTGACATTCAATTTCAATTGTATTATTAAATTTTCAAAATTAGTAGGTCAATTAATAAGAAAAGATCTTTGTTTTTATATATTTCAATGTTATATTTTTAAAGTTTAGGCTTTTTCTTACAGCTTTGTAATCATAACAATTTGTATCTGTGTTGCAGAATTCTTTGGTATATTAAAATAAAAGATAATTTAGTTGTAAAAATCAAAAGCTTATGTCTTCATATCCATATGTATTATGCTTTCATTATTTTTAACCTAAATATCAGATATGTAGGTCAAGAATAATTACTCGACTCCCGATCAAACGCAAAGTTACCAGTCGACGTCTGTAGGTTGTTCACAGTACATAATCCGAAGGTATTGAGCATAGCCGCTGCAATTCTATGGCCAGGTATTTACCTATTGATATTGCCCAAACGATGGCAATCTTCATGATGGCCTTAGTCCGCGAATTGAACCGGCTATGCTCAATAGGATTACGTATTGCTACATACCGGTCCAGCGATATGGCGCAGAGGTGCATGATGGACGCAGTTGAAAATAGCACATCTAGTGAGATCCAGACGGGGCACAAATATCTAGGTAAAGGCCAGACATAATCTGAAAGAGAACAAAGAGAAAAGAGAAAAACCACGTTATCCAAATTGTACTCTCTATACTTCTCCACTTTAGTCCACTTACTGCTCCCTCTCCACGACATTTTAAAGATAGTGTAATTTCATTATTTTTCTACTGATGATTATGATAGCAACATTTATAATTTTATTACAGTATACTTTACATAATATCCACGTCAATGTATGCAATCTCAAGTCACTTAGTACAAACATAACTTCCTTCTAGATTTGGACTAGTTCATCACTCCAGAAGAAAAGTACTATTCATTAAGCAGTCAGTAACCCATCCTTTCCTCCCAGACTCCTAGACAAACTCTAGGTTTTTTTCATTACAGATTTACATACGTTGGATACTTCATATAACTGGAATTATTTTTCATAGTGAGATTGATGATAAATATATGTTTGAAGGCTTATATGTGTTCATTTATTTATTATTATTCTGTTTCTTTTAATAGCTGATGGTTATATGAGATTTTTCAGATGCTCATAATTTTTTAAAATTACCTTTATGGAGTGTTTATTGTTGCATGTATATAGTATTGAAAATAATTCTAATTTATTGTTCCTGTATAGGGTAACTTTCCTAAGTTCTTTTATTGTGCTATATTGTTTTATGTAGTTTCCTCATGGTTTTCCATGTATATGATCACAAATATTTTTATTTCTTCTTTTTCATTTTTTTCTGTGTTTCCATTTTCTTTCCTTATCTAGATTATTTAACTTGTCATAGACTGATTATTCTTTGTATTTATTGATTCAATAATAAAGATTAATAAATAATAAATAATAAAGATTTATTTATTTCATGTGCTTGTGTACAACATGTGCTGTCAAAGGTCAGGAGAAGCCATTAGATCCTCTGAAAATATGAGTTTCAGGTATTTGTTGAGCTACCTGACTTGAGTACCAAAAACTGAAACGAGAGCCTCTGAGAACATGTCAAGTACTATTAACTTTTGAGCTATTTCTTCATCCCTAATTGTTAATCTTTCAATTCTGTAGAAGCATACCCAGTTTTGGCTCTATTTTCAGTCAATCGTGTCACTTATGTTTTCTTCTTTCCCTAGTTTCTCTCACTAAAATTTCCAAATTTTCAAAGAAAAATTTAGATGTCTTAATTGTACATTTTCTTACTCTATTTTCCTGTCTTGGTTGGGGTTACTACTGATGTACTGAAAGACTATGACCTAAAGCAAGTTGGGGAGAGAAGGGTTTATTTGGCTTATACTTCCACATCACTGCTCATCATTGAAGGAAGTCATAACAGGAACTCGAACAGGGCAGGAACCTGGAGGCTAGAGCTGACACAGAGGCCATGGAGGGGTGCTATTTGAGGGCTTGCTTTCCCTTGGCTTGTTCAGTCTGCTTTCTTATAGATTCCAGGATAAGCAACCCAAGGATGGCAGCACCATTCACCATGGGCTGGGTACTTTCCCTTTGATTACTAATTGAGAAAATGCCTTATAGTCAGATCTTTTGGAGATACTTCCTTGTCAGCTGAGGCTCCTTCTCTGATGAGTCTAGTTTGTGTAAAGTTGGCCCAAAACCTGCCAGTAAATCACATTTTATCATTTTACTAGTTGGGCTAATCTTGTTTTTTTCTCTAGTTACTTAAAAATTAAAGTTCAGTTTAATTATTGACATTCTGCTGTAGAATCACTCTAGGAAACTTTTTATTTCATTTGTCGTATTTCCTAACTCCCAAATTTGTGCTTGGTTCTTTTTTATATTTATAAGCGTTTAATTTTGTTGAATTTGTTTAAACATTGTTTTCTTTGTCTCCTTTAGTTCTTTGTTCACTATCTCCTTTAGCACTTTAAATAATTCAAAATTTCTACATGGGAAGTAGAAAAAGACAAGATCTCCTGAGTAAATTGGGAGCATGGGGGACCTTGGGGGAGGGTTGAAGGGGGAGGAGAGAAGGAGGAAGGGGAGCAGAGAAAAATGTAGAGCTCAATAAAAATCAATAAAAATTAACAGTTCAAAATTTTTGATAATTCCATCATTTGGCTTCCTTGTGGTCAATATATTTTTCCCCTTAAGTTGTCCACATTTTCTAATTACTTTTTATAATTGTTTTTGGTTCTTAGAAATAGGGTTTCTTTGTGTAGCCCTGGCTGGCTTGCAACTTGCTCTGTAGACCAGGCTGAACTTCAACTCATAGAGATCCACCTGCCTCTGCTTCTCAAGTTCTGGGATTAAAAGTATGAACCATCACTACCTGGAGAATTATTTTTAATTCTAATGGAACATGTATATTTGGGGAGATTTTTAATTTTATGCTGAAGCACCTCGGTAAATCAGATTTTTCCTCTCTCCCTGTAGGTTGATGCTATTTACTATGGTGGGCTTTGTTGATTTATTTTGTTGTGCTTTGCATATTTAGAAAATCTTACTATTTTTCAAAGCCTGTTTTCATTATGTTGTATATTTACTATATTAATTTGAGTTTACACAGTAGTATAACTTTAGAGAAAAAAACAACACATTAAGCCTAGTCCTGGTATATAGCACAAGCTAATCTTAAATTCATGATTCTCCTGTCTCAACTTCCTGAGTTCTGGGAGTTATAAGCCACCACACCTGGCTCTCACCTAGCTTTTCACTAAAATATTCAAAAACTCTCTGTAGACCACAAAATAAAATATTCCCTTAGTGCTTTCAACTTGACTCTAAGATTTCTCCTCAGTCCTTGGGGAGGTTGTTTAAAACTTTTCTTTGGCTTCTAATGTTCAGGAGCACCAGAATGGCATCTTAACCATCTTGGCACCTCTGAATTTCATATTTATCCTTGTTATGCTTGGCCTTCATACATTTATAGCCTTATGACTTTCACCAAATTTAAGCACTTTTCAGTCCATATTTTTCAAATAGAATGTTCTTTCTTTTACCCATTGAGCTTCAAGTCATGTATGTGTCAGAGAATTCTAGCATTGCATTAGTTATTCCCTGGGATACATTGTTTCTTTTCTGAGAGCATTTTTTCCCATCTGCTGCTAACTTTAATGGGTCTCTCTTAAAATACACTGAGTATTTTTTTTTTGGTCATTTACCATATGCTATTATATCTATCTAAAAGATCTTAAATGTTTTCATGTATTTCATTTCAGCTTTAAAGTCCATATATATATATATATGTGTGTGTGTGTATGTATGTATGTATGTATATGACATTCAAGTTATTACAGTCCTCCAAGTTCAGGCTCCAGAGTGCTATGAACTAGTGTGAAACAACATGCCTAGATTCTTGAAGTTATTTAGGTCACAAAACTGATGATTGTTTATTAGAGCCTTAGTGACTTCTCATGGCATAAATTATTTATTCCTCTTGAATTACATAAAAGTGATGGATGTTGAAAACTCAACCAATGCCATATTCATTCAATTGTTCATCTCTAGGAAGTATCTAAGCATAGTTGGTGTAAAAGGTCCTTCTGTATTTGTGTTGATTTCATTGGTTGAAATAAAGAAGCTGCCTTGGCCTTTTGATAGGGCAGCCATTAGGTGGGCAGAGTAGAGAGAAAAGAATGCTGGGAAGAAGGGAAGTGTGGCAGATGCCATGATTCTCTGGCCTTGGACTGACACTGGTTAGGATCTTTCCTGGTAAGCCATGACTTTGTGGTGCTACACAGATTATTACATATGGGTTAAAGCAAGATGTGAGAGTCAGCCAATAAGAGGCTAGAGATAATGGGACAAGCAACAATTTAATTAATACGATCTCTGAGTGATTATTTCAGCCACAAGCTAGCTGACTATAAAGGAGATAAGTACAAAAAACCATTTCATTGAATGGGCTGCTAAGCTAAACCAGCATATATGTTCTAAAGGTATCTTGACTTCAAAATTTGGGTCTAAGGATATGATGCTTTGGAAAAGAGGTTCTTCTTTTGTTTTCACAGAGAATGAGACTCTGTGGATTCCTTCTAGACCAATATGGTACGCTAGATCACTCCCTCCTGAAAGGTTGCTGTGAACAACCTCAAAAAATTACTTTGCTCAACTGCTGACTGAGAGGAATCTAGCATACAGGATACACCATGAAAGACCTAATTAACAGCACCCCCATACAGCATGAAGCAGTTTGGAGAGAAAAAACTGTGCCCATATTCCAAAATACTGTTTATAAATGTTCTTTTACATTTAAAGGGGGATATGACATAGATATGAATAATTTATATTGGTATGAATTTTGCTTTGTTGATATAAATTTACGGTCAATTTTGTTATATGTATATATATTTCTGATCTTGATTAAGGCATTGTGATTGTGTAGTTCATTTAAAAATGCAATGTATAATTAGGAAATATAGGTTATTAATGGATAATCATCTATAATAGTCAAGTTTGTAGTCATGCTAGTTAGATTTTCTAGATATATAGAGATATATTTCAGTTAGATAGGCATTCTTCATCGCTTTCAAAGACTAAAGAATATGGTATTTAAATTTTTTTTATAACTTAGTGCTTTTCATGACAATGAGACACATCTGCTCCTGGCAGCACCAATCTACTTCAAGAGGAAGATGGGCATCAAAGAGGCTTCTAATGGAGTTGGTTAGCCATTTGGGCAAGAAACTGTTTTTACCTGGACTCTTGCATAAATTGGACACAAAGAACCTGCAGAGAGAGGACTGCTGAACTTGCCTAAAGGTGAGATGTTCCTTTGGGGTTCCTTTTTCATGAAACAGTATGCGAGACATTCTGCAGGACACAAAAGAAAGTGACTGAACTGTCTTTGGAATTTCCTGCTTTATGGAAATGTCTGCTGGATACTATGGGCCTGAAGGCAGAAGAAGGATGCCCCAACAGTACAGGAACTTTGGGTGACTATCCAGGCAGTGAGATGTCTCTGTCATTTCTAGAGTTTTGGAAGTTGTTTACTGCCAGTTTACATAGGTAATATTATATCCTTCTGGAGTCTTTGATGGAGTTGAAGAATAGATAGATAGTTATAGATTTCCTTTGTTATGATAAAAGATAAAATAGATATAAACATTGTAACTGTAATTCTTGCTTGATAACTGTTTTGTTATATTTAATTTTACTAAGTTAAATTTCTTTTTTGTTTAAACAGAAAAAGAAGAAATGGTGTAGATGTCACGATTCTCTGGTCTGGAACTAATGCTGGTTAGGATCTTTACCCGATAAGCCATGACCTCGTGATGCTACACAGATTACTAGATATGGGTTAAAGCAAGATGTGAGAGTTAGCCAATAAGAGGCTAGAGATAATGGGACAAGCAACAATTTAACACGATCTCCGAGTGATTATTTTGGGCATAACCTAGTTGGGTGGCCGGGATGACAAGCAGCCAGTCAGCCCGGGTGTAAGCCAGTTGGGCAGCAGAACATGGCCCACTGCTCTTCATACAATGCACAATGTTTATGAATTTTAATAATTATCATTTCTTTTTATTTTTCAGAGTTGGGGGCTGAACCTATGTCATTGTGCCTGCTAAATATGTACTCTACTACTGAACTATAACCTCAGTAGGTTATCACTTCTTTTAACTTCATTGAATTATATCTGTGATAAAATTGATTATATTAATAACTATTGTACTTGACATTTTTTGCTTGTAAAATTTTATTCCCAGTTGTACTTTAAATACACAGATGAGAAGAACTTTCATTGGATGACCTATTAAATCTGTTATTTCTACTATAAATGAAGAATTCTTAGAGCAATAGTTGAATTTACATGATCCAGGCACATTCCACATTCCCCGTATAGTGAATATGTGGAAAGTTTAAAGATTTGCATAGTAAAAGTCATAGCTGGATAAAATAAAACCTCAGTTTTTAGAAGCAAAGTTATGCATAATGTTTACAGGATGATGCGTTAGGATTTAGAAGATGGCAGATGAGTCTATACACCTACTGTTAGAATGCCTAGAAACAAACCAGACCTGCTCATAGAACAACTATCCTACGATGAATGATGGTAGACAAATAGTAATTTCACTAGCAAAGAAAGAATGGAGTTTTTGAAAGTGGGACAACTCAGTTTTATTTCTAGTGTGGAGTGAGTGACTATGCAGAGGTTTGGAATCATGTCCTAAGACAAAGAGAGAACCTTGGGAAATTCTTAATGCACTTTTAATATGAGATAATTTAAAGATAAAAATGAATGGTCACCAAAAATGCAATCAGTATTATATATACCACTCAGCAGATTCATAATCAAGCAGACAGGAATCTTGGTATCCACATGCTTAGTTGATGGCTTAGGCCATCATGGCAAGGTCAGTGGCAAGGATGCCATTTTCAAAAGATCCTGGCTGATTTGGGACCTATTGTGGTTCTAGATACAAAGGTCCTTCTCTGCAAGGCTCATTCTCAGAGCACAGAGCAATTGTCAGGATCCTAGACTCCAAGACTGGGCTTGCTGAATTGTTAACAGTATGGGAAAAGTGTTGAGTCAGATTTCCGCAGAATCCCATGCAGTGGACACATCATCTGATCAACAGATTAGAGTAGGACTTACTAGCTCACCTGAAGAGGAACAAGCTGTGTCAAGTGCTTAAAAATTCTTTAACTTGTACAACACCTGCCGTTGGAAAACCTGTAGCCCTATTAGTACCTAGAGAAAAGGAACCAACTTACCGCGCCCTCTAGTGGTGAAATAAATAGCAGACCGCCAAAAGAAAGTATACCAACTCAGATGGAGAAAAAAAAAAGAGAGGAGTCAGACAGACTCAGCAATGGTGCCTGTGTACGAAAACTTACAGAAATAGACTACGAGGCCTTGTCCAGTTATCTTTCCTTCACCTTTATATTTCCCTTATGTAATATATTTAATTTCAATTTTGTGAACCATGTTGTTCTGCCCTGTGCTCACTCTACTTTTGCCTTAATGTAAAGTAGGCTTTTCTACAGAAAACAGGCTGGTCTGTGGTACAAACGGGTGTGTGAGATATCCCTGTGCCATCCTCCCAAATACTAAGATTGAGATTTGATTGTATTTCTTTACTTCTTTCTCTTTCTTTTCTCCCTTTATCTCGGACTACCTTTTCTCTTCCCTTCATCTTTATTCTTTCTACTTTCTATTTTCTTTTCTCTCTTCTATGCCTATTTTTCCCTTTCTTTTTTGTTTTTGTTTTTTTGGTATTTTTGTTGTTGCTGTTGTTTTTTGACAGGATTTCACTTTAGCTTTTAGAGCCTGTCCTGAAACTCACGCTGTAGACCATGCTGACCTTGAACTCATAGAGATCAGCCAGTCTCTGCCTCCCGACTGCTGGGATTAAAGGCCTGTGCCACCACTGCCTGGATTATTTTTCCATTTCTATTCATAGTAACTAACTTTCTAGTGTATATTGTTCTATGCTTGTTTATTATTATTAACAAATTATTGGATTCAAAATACATTTGTTTTTTCTTATTTATTTTGAATATTTTTTCAAAGGTTTCTTTATGTGTTTTATGTGTATGAGTGCTTTGTCTGTTTGTACATTTGCACATGAAAAGAGGGCTTCAAATATTGTTATAGATGGTTGTAAGCCACCATGTGCTTGCTGGGAATTGTACTCAGGACCTCTAGAAGAGCAGAATAGCTAGTGCTCTTAACCACTGAGCCATCTCTCTAGACCCAGATGCTTGATTTTAATTAGCTATAGTTACCTTTCTATTCTTGTGGTTTTGCTGGAGTTTGAGTACAGTGATTTGAGCATGTGAACTGAGGTTATAGCAGTCCACTAGGGAGGAGCAATATTCTAATCCTTCTCTAATATACTCCCATATAGCACTGTAAAGACTTCAACAGTAAGAATTAAGGTAAACAAAATAATTCAACCTGTGGCCGAATCCTAGATGTGCTAGTTCCAGTGAAGACACTTGAGGAATCAAGACAACATGTCTCCCTTGCTCAAAATTTAACAATCCCATAGAATCTGTAATCTGATCATCTAAAAGAAGAACTAGAAGGAAGAATCAGACCATTCATTGAAAAGGCACTCCCAAAGGTGAGACAGGCTTATAGGAGCTGGGAAAGAAACTCAGGAGTCTTGAAAGTTGGCGCAGCAACCAGGTCAGCCAGTTTTTCCCATCCTATATTACCACCCAGTTATCTCTCCCCTCTATATGTGTTTCTATTTTATTTAATACCCAATATCTTTTTAAGCCAAGTTGGTCTTGCTGTTCTTGTCATCAATTTCTCCCTCCTTACTCTTTCCTATTTCATCAGTTTTTCTCTTTTCCTTTTCCTCTCGCAAGGATCACAGATTTCACAAAGTCTCTGTGGTTTGGCATTTTGAGAAATGGAACTGTTGTACATTATCTGATACGATATCATTGCCTGCTACCCCTCAATCTACCTGTAGCTTAAACTCTCACCTAAATTTGCTTTTCACCTACAGTATTCCATACTATTTCTCTTCTCTATTGATTTTTATCAACTTAATATTATCAACTGGTCTTATTTTTCTTTTTTTTCCTTGTATTTTTTAAAAAAATATCATAGTTGATGGTTGTTTTTGTCCGATGGACTTAGAATCACCAAAAACCAGATTTCTGTGCATGTCTCTTAGGGCTTGCTGATACTAGGTCAATTGAGGTAGGAAGACCTATCCAATCTGAGGGTAGTAGTACCATTTCATGGCATTCATTGTTCTCTGCCTCCTGATTATGGACATACTATCTTTCTGCCATCATACTTTTCTGGACAGGATGGACTATATTCTCTGCAACTGCTAACGCAAGTCAACTCATTTTTTCCATTCAGAAGTTTTGATCATATATATTCTCACAGAGACAAGTCAAGGAACTTGACAACACCATTCCCACTCACACCCACAGTAATACATTATTATACACAGTACTATCAACATGTCTTTACTCCAAGGATTGATGCTTAACAGATGATTGTTTTTAGTTGATTATTACTCTATTTTCACAATGGGTTCACCTCTAAGTTGTGATTATTTTTTTCAGTAGGCATTCTATTCTTAGGGAAATCCTGGGATAAAGTCTGGTTTCTGAGCACCAGTCCAATAAAAAAAAAATGTCATCCTAACTGTACTATAACCTTATCCCTCTTTAATGTTGCCAAACCTCCACAAAAAAAATAGTTGACTTATATGACTAGAGAGATGACTCAGTAGTTAAGCGCACTGGCTGCTCTTCCAGAGGACCTCAGTTCAATTCCTAACAAACCACATGGTGGCTCATGGCCATCTAAAATGAAAGAGATCCGATGTGGTTTCTGGCATGCAGGCATACAGGCAGACAAATTACTCATATATGTAAAATAAATAAATAAGTCTTTTAAAAACTAGTTGCCTTTAAAAGAAATAGTGTCTCCTGCAAAAAAAAATGTCAATTTCACAGTACTGGCCTCCAATGGCCTCCTTTAGATGAAATTCCAGACAAAAAAATTCAAAAAAGTTATTACATATGTGTTAAGAAAATCAAAGATGACATAAATAAATCTTTGAATGAATTCCAAGAGGATACAAGCAAATGTTTGTATTAAATAAGGAGGTTAGTATGGGCTATGAAAATAAAATTAAATAAAGTAAAACACAAAAATAAAAAGCAAACTAAAATGCTGGGAATGAGAAATTAAGTAAAAATGCATTGGAAATTCTTCCTAATAGAATGGAGCACTGGAAAGGCAGAATATTGGGACATTAGGATTTTAAACACATATTCATTGACAACAAGTACACCAAATTTCATAAAAGAAATATTACTAGATAAAGTCATAGATTAACACTCAAACAATAATAGTAGATTATTCTAATACCCCAACTTCCCTCAAAATACAGGTCATTGAAACAAAATATAAATAGGAATAACATAGGTAAATTTTATGGCATGTCAAATTGGCAAAGCGGTCATATAAAGAACATTTTCATCCAAGTAATTCTGAAAAAACCTCCCCAGAATCCCCTTGGAACTTACTCCAGAATAGAACATATAGTAGACACAGAAAACATTGTAATAAATATACAAAAGCGAAATAAGTTCTTGTTTTCTATCTTCTTATAATGAAATTAAGGTAGAAACAAGCATAAAGAGAACCTACAGAAGATTCACAGAAAAAAGTAGAGATTAAGCAGTACATGAGTGAATGTTGAACAGGTCACTGAAGAAATCAAGGACATTTTAAAATACATAAATCAATAGAATGTTGACATCAAAATGTGAAAAAATTTTAAATAGGTTAGAGACAAATATCATTTAAATAGATAGACAAATATATGAAATTTCAATCATAATATTAACAAAGAGGGTTAAGAAACATATTAAAAAACTAATACATTGTGCAAAACAGCAGTAATTACAGTAATGAAATGGTAATTCAACACTGTAAAATGTTCTGATATAATCTATTATGTTAATAATAGAGAAAAATTTTATACTACTTTGGAAATATTGAAAATAATTTGAATAAATACAAAATCATTTCTAATTAAAATTTTAATTATATACAGATATGAAGAACTTCTGTCAATTCGATAATTTAGCCCAAAACAAAAGCCAATTGAAATAATTCAATAATTTAGGTAATACAGTTCAACTTCTTCAGGTTCAGAAACTAGAGAGGATATTAACTTTCTCTATTTTCATTATAATGCCTTAATTATTTTGTTTTTGCAGTTATAAGGACTTAAACTTAGATTCTTGTGAAGGCTAGGTGAATAAGACTGAGCTTATTCATGCTTTCTATTTGTTTACTCATTTATTTATTTAGCTAGTTAGTTATTTTTGTGTATATATGGTGCTGACACTTGGTGGGTCTTAGGGATCAAACTCAGTTGGTCAATCTTAGTTGTAAATATCCTCATATACTGAGCCATCTTACAAGCCCATGCTGGCACTTTGTTCACTTCTACTGGGATGAGTTTTATAGCAATTTGTTTAGCTTTGGAAAACAAGGAATAAAATTATCTATGTATTCATGTAACTGTACACCAAGTAAATCTGAAATTTCTAAAAACAATAGGTTCAGCAAAAACAAATTATAGTATATATGGATATAAGGTAAGTAGAAAATAATCTAGATGATTATTATTAAGAGCAAGTCCTAGAAAATTGTCTAAGAGCAATACTAGAAACAGAAAAATGGAAAAAAATTCTCTATATTGACACATTTAATAAAAATTCTTACTAAAATTTTAACAAGATAAATACAAAATCGGTAAATTTTTACTTTTTAATTAATCATGAATCTTATGGAAAATAGATATCTATCTCTAACCATATAAGAAGTCATATTGTTGTTCCCTTTATGTGAAAACAAAAGAATCAATAGTGCTTATTTGTGATGGCAACTATACCTGAAAAACTGTGCAACAATTATATTCAAATTTTTGGTAAATAAAGTACTTATTTCACAAAATATTTCAAGAGGCAAGCCTAATCTTGAAAACAAATGGCAAACATGTATAATTATCTACAATATGATGATGAATCCCATTGAACTGGCTAAATGCAGTATCTAACAATTATCTTTACAAATATTTGGAATCATTCCTGTCTCCACTTTGTAACTTGGCTTTTTACCTGAAATTAAACTGTTTTTATTTTATTTTAAATTATTAAATTCTCTCTGGACTCCTGATACGAGGTAAATGACCTCTGATTTAATGATCCATTTTTCTTTTTTTTCTCTTCAGTTTATAAATGGCATCCTCAATATGAGCAGGAATTGGATTTTCTTTTTCTCTAAGTACTCTACCTCTAGATATCCTATGTAAATATGTCCAATTACCAAATCTCCTTGTGTTGGTATAATGATGATGGAAAGCAACACAATCATTTAAGCACTGCAGACTTTGCCATCCCTTTAGCTAGCTCACATGGTTCAAGACAGATCTATTGGCCTCAGCTTTACAGAATCACTCACAAACTTTATCTTGTGAGCAAAAATTATAGCAGTCAGTGTTCACCTTCAAATAAATATACCTATCAATGTCTTCCTAGTGATGTACCTCAAATCTTTGTTTCTTCTGCGTGTAGATTTTATGACTCTTCAATCAAGCAGAATGCAGGTTCCAGTATCTGTAATGATGAAGTGGGCCGGGAGATGGGACATCCTACATATGCAACCAGCTAGCCCCCTCTTAGTATGAAGTAGGGATTTCCTGGCAGCACTATGCAGGATGTTCAACCTCCCCGTCCATGTGAGA
This sequence comes from Microtus ochrogaster, assembly GCF_000317375.1. NCBI lineage: Eukaryota > Metazoa > Chordata > Mammalia > Rodentia > Cricetidae > Microtus > Microtus ochrogaster. The sequence goes on from NW_004949132.1 coordinate 1,193,757, forward strand.
ATCAACTGCTGCTGTACCTTGAACTTCTCTTCTCTGTTGAAGGACTTGTCATTGATCGATGCTTCTCTGTGCAAATGATGACATGAAGACTTCTGACTTTGTCTTCTGTTTCTGATGAAATGGTATTGATTACTCATAATCTGAATAACCTAGAAACCTGGTAATCAACAAACCACCCTTTTCTCCAATTATTCTCCCTATCTCAGAACAATCATGTGTTACAGACCTTTAAAAATGTTCTCTCAGCTAGGTAACAAGGAGAACTCTAAGAGAAATACACATGGATCCCCCTGAGAAGGGGAAATAGACAAGATCTCTTGAGAAAATTGGAAGCTTGGGGTAGGAGAAGAAGGGAGTTCAGGAGGTGAGGTAGATGGAAGGAGGGGAGAAGGGAGAAGAACTTAAGGGAACAGGATGGTCGAGATGACAGAAGAACAGAGAGGCAGAGCAAGGAAAGAGATATTTTGGTGAGGGAGCCATTATGGAGCTAGTAAGAAACCTAACACTAGAGAAATTCCCAGGAATCCACAAGGATGATCCCAGCTAAGACCCCAAGCAATTGGGGAGAGGGTGCCTGAACTGGCCTTGCCCTGTAGTCAGAGTGATGACTACCTTAAATGTTATCACCGAACCGTCAGTCAGCAACAGATGGAAGCAGACGCAGCCATCCACAGCCAAACTCCGGGCTGCGATCCCAAAGTCGAGGCAAAGGGAGGGAAGAGCAAAAAAACGAGCAAATAGGTCAAGACCATGATGGGGATACTCACTGAAATAGCTTACTTGAATTAATGGGAGCACACCAATTCTTATCTGAGAATCAAACTAGGCCTTCTAAATGTGGCTGACAGTAGTGTGGCTGGGGCAGATTGTGGGGCCACAGGCATTGAGACTAGGATTTATCCCTACTGCTTGTACTGACATTATTTATTTATTTTTATTGCTTTATAAATAATACCATTCAAAAATTTCACTTCCTCCCCTCCTCCTATTTCCCTCCCCCTTCCTCTCCAGTCCTAAGAGAGGACAGGGTACCCTGCCCTGTGGGAAGTCCACGTCTCTCCCCCTTCCATCCAGGCTTAGGAAGGTATGCATCCAAATAGACTAGGATTCCAAAATGCCAGTATATGCAGTAGAAACCCATTCTCTTTGGAGGGATACCTTGCTCAGGGATACCTGTATATAGTGGGGAGGGCCTTGGTCTCTTTAAGAGACAAACCACGGCCACTCCCTTCCTGCTTGCAGCCTTAGCCTCTTTCTTTTTATGCCTCATGATGACACAGTTCACCTCATTATTGACATCACCTTTGCTCAGACTTTCAACCAATGAGGATAGACCCAGTAGCATACAATGAGCTGCTTTCAACCAGCAGTGTCAGTCTCACTCTGGACAGGCTGAGTAGCAGCTGGCTGAAGCAAACAGGCTCGTGGTCGCCAGCTTTACTAGCGTCCATGCTTCGAAACGAGATCCTTGGAAGACTACAGACATAGCCTGTCATCCTGTCTGCATGCAGCATACCTACTTTGAGTCTTCAATGCCAGCTCAGTTTCCGATGCCTCTGTACTGAAATCTTCATCTCTTTTAAGACTGCTCTCAAGACGGAACATGGATAATATTAGAAACTCCTGAAGTAATACCGCAACAAACTCCTTTGGACTGTCCAGGTACCTCGGTTTAAACCTCTCCTTTTCATCATGGACTTGTGAATGTGAGTTTAATCTGCTGAACCAAGCTCCAAGATGGGAATAGGATTCTTTGCCCGATTATACTATCCTGCTCTTGAAGACATTCATGCAGCTTTTAATGTGCCACCTACACCTGAGATAGAACAAAAAATTTCAAGTCCATATTTCTTGGCTGTGTTTCTGGAAATAGTTAAGCATCAAGGGGGTGGTTTTAAATATTTCCATGTAATAAAAGAGATTGTGAAATATCATTTCGATGTCTATAGGAGTCTTTAATGGTAGATTTTTGTTTGGGAAGCAGCATAATATTTTTGAGTTCAAATAATTTAACTATGTGAAATAATAGTACTCCTTTAGATTTTATAAGTATAGCTAGTAGTAAACCTAAATTGTGAAAAGTCTTTTGTCTGATAAAGCATAAAGTATTTGTTTTAATATTTGATATTTTCTTAAACAAGCTCTCAATTGTTTAACGTGATAATTCAATTAATAAACTAACATTATGAATGAGAAGATTGACAGTCAATATTGATAACTACCAAGTCATTTGAATTTAACAAAAGGATGGTTTATATATCATTCTGTTTAAGTACATCCTGTCTGAGCCACAGGACAGTGCCTTCATAGCATGGAATATGGCTTCTGTGGCTCTTTTACATACAGGGCTCATAATTAGGGTAACCAAAGGATAAGCTACAGAGTTTTGTTTGATCAGGAGTATAAATGTTTTCTTTCCACTGGAAACAAATTAAGTACATATAAAACTATTGACAAACCAGAAAGAAAGCAGCTAGTGCACCTTAAAAAATTATCAAAAATTGTTTTCACTGCAGTAGAAAATGTGTCACTATGATGAAATGAGTGTTTTAATACAAGGAATGTTGAGTGTTGTGAGAATGAACTGGTAAATGTTCATGGATGACTAATAAAGAAACATGTTAGCAATAGGTAGCAACTCACTAAGAAGCAACACAATTTCCGGGGACAAAGCTTTCCGCAACAAGTGCCCTCCATTCTTCTGCTAAAATTGTGGATTTAGAGAACCATTTATAACAAGCTAGAGAAAACAGATTTAAATATGTTAATGTATTTCACAGTGAATCAAGTGTTTGTAATAATACATTTGAACAATTCTTGCCTTTTCCATATGGCTAGTATTGCCAGAAGAATGAAGAACTGGTTAGTGACTGGCTTCCCAGCAGAACCTCCCTAAAATCTAGACCCTAAACCCTAGAACACATTCCATGCCCTTCCCCTCCCATCTCAGCACCAGCAAGGCAGCTGGGCCCTACTCCCATCTCTGGTAGAACTGCGTTGCTCTGGTGCAGTTCCCAGCAGCCTATAAGCAGGTGAGAGACCTGCCTCCAGGCTGCATCACCACAACTACCACCACCCATTGGACTCTGTCCCCTTCAGACACAGTTCACCGCCCAAATCCATGCACCTGATGTCCCCTACAACCCCAGCAAACTACATAGGAACAGGTACTACCCACACCAGCAGAAAGAACAGATGCACAAACATCAGTGTAAGAGTACATTCACAACAGAAAGGGCAAAGTTAGTCACCCACAGCAAGTCCTGAACTTTCCAAGGCAGCTGAAGCACAAGCAAACGATCTTAAAATAACTTTATGAAGATGGTAGAGGCCCTTAAGGAGGAAATGAAAAATTCCTATTAAGAAATCAAGGAAAATACAAAATGTTGGAAGAAATCAGTAAATCCCTTAAAGAAAGACAGGGGAAAAACAACTAAACTGGTGAAGGAAATGGTTTAAGACTTGATTGAAATAGAAGCGATAAAGAAAACACAAGCTGAGGGAATTCTGGAAATGGAAAATCTGGGTAAGTAAATAAGAACTACACAAGGTCCAGTTGAAGAGCAGAAGGAGGGAGAATATGACCAAGGAAGTCAGGACCACGAAGGTTTGATCCACCCACTTAGACGGTGTGCCTGAGCTAATGGGAGCTCACCAAAGCCAGCTGGACCAGGACTGAATGAGCATGGGATCAAACTGGATCCTCTGAATGTAGCTGACAGTTGGGGCAGAGTGAGAAGCCAATGATAATGGCACTGGGATTTGTCTCTACTTCATGTATTGGCTTTTTGGGATCCTAGTCTATTTGGATGCATACCTTCCTAAGCCTGGATGGAGGGGGGGGGCTTGGACTTCCCACAGTGCAAGGTACCTTGCCCTCTCCCAGGACTGGAGGGGAAGAAGGGAGGGTGTGTGGGGGAGTGGGAGGGAAGTGGGAGGAGGGGAGGAAGTGCAAATTAAAGAGATAAAATTTAATAACTTTTTTAAAAAAAGAACTGCGGATGCAAGCATCACCAACAGAATACAAGAGATGGAAGAAAATCACAGGTGTTGAAGATATGATAGAGAAAACAGATTCATTCGTCAAAGAAAATTCTAAATCCAATAAATTCCTAACACAAAACATTCAGGAAATCTGGGACCCCATGAAAAGACCAAATAAAAGAATAATAGGGATAGAAGAAGGATAAGGTATAGAAAAAATATTCAGCAAAATCATAGAAGGAAACGTTCACAAACTGTAGGACATGCCTATAAACGAACAACAAATGTCAGCTTTTTAACCTGACCACCTTTTTTATCCCCTCTGCTGAAATATGAGAATTTTTATATATTTCTTTTTTCTGTGAGAAGAAGTTTGCTTCAGGATTGAAATTGAAGAGAGGACATAGTTAAAATAGGGAGGTGGGGGTCAAGCCAGGTACAGGGTGGTAATAATGGACCCACTGTAGTGTTATGCCACAAGCAAAGGACCCAGCTGTCACAGAAATTTCCTCAGGTGATGCAGCAATCATTTATCTGAGATCATGCCAGAGGCTCAGAACCAGGGATATGTGAAACAGAAGGGAAAAGGGTAAACTAAATGGACAAGGAGCAAAGCAGAGCAGTCACAGTCCTCCATAAGCAAACTAATGCTAATTTACAAGAAGAAACCTCCCTTGATCAGTTTGAGCCTACACTGAATCCTAGCTGCTGTCTTGCCCATGTCCGAGGCAAGTGCTCTTTAGAGGTTTTTAAATGATCTTAGCCTGAAATTTATGTCACCACAACAAGTGCCACCTGAAGGCAACAAAGGAGAGCTACTGGCAAAAAACAAACAAACAAACAAACAAACAAACAAAAAAAAACCATTATGACATTACTTGCTACTTAAGAAGATTATAGGGTAAGCAATTATTTGGAAAGTTTTAAACTATCTGATTTTTTTCCTTCAATCAAGTAGACTGGGAATCTGTCCAGCCCTATCTCTCACTTCTGTTTCCAGAATCTAGCCCAGTGAGTTCTGCTGATCCTCCCCTCCACAGACTGTCCCCAACATGCCAGATCTAGCCCTGATCTGAATCAGTGCCCAGGACTAATCTTGCCACCTATGCCTGAACCACAGCTAATTTCTGGGTTTCTGCCAGAACTCACCCTGAGTCACCCCTAAACCACAGTCCTCTACAATGCTATATCTAACCTTTCTATCCACCAGATTTATTCTCAGACTCAAGACTCTGTCCAGGAGGTACATCAGGTGCACCAGTCAAATCTCTGTTCACCTGACTTCATTCCTCTCAAGCCATTTCCGTCCTGCACATCCTCTCTTCTGCCGCAACCTGCCCTGTCCACATCACAGTTAGAACTAATAAAAGCAGTCCACATACCCAGATCTCATATCAAAACTATGAACAATGTTAAATATCAGATCCTGCAAGTCCTGTAAAAACATTTGCCAATGAAAATTGCCTAGGTGTACCCCAGGACACAGAATTGAAAAGAACAATCCTAAACTTGATCAAATAATTCAAGGAATTTAAAGAAGACATAAGGAGATGGTTTAACAAAATCAAAGACAAAGGGCTTAAAGGAACTAAATGTCTAGGTGACGTCCAAGAAAACATAAACACAATGCTGATGAAAATAATGAGGACAATCCAGGATGTCTCAATCAGGAGATAGAAGTATTTATGAAGACTCAAGCTGAAATGAAGATAGAATTGAAAAACCCAGCAGTTAGAAACTCAAAGCAAAACCTTACAAACAGAAAGAAGTGAGCAGATGGTAGAGGATAAGGACTCAAAGATAAGTAAAAAAGATCTAGACAAAAGAAATGAAAAAGATGAAAACATTTTAAAAACACATATACTATATTTACGTGACTTGAATTACCTTTCACCAGAAAGAATGAGATTGGAGTGATGATAATGATTTTTTCATATATGTACATAAAAGAAATCAAAGTATAGTGGACCAGTAAAGCAAGATTGGAAAGCAAATCAAAAGTCATTATTCTAAACTAAACTTTATGAGGTCTGTAAAAGTTCCCATGTTGAAAAGCTCTCACTGTCAAAGTGGTCTACATAATAGCTTGGTTTTCATTAGGTAGAGCAGTTTCTGGCAGTTCATTTGCCCTTTTGGAAATATTGAAGCCTGTTTATGAGAACAAAGTCAATTGGGAGACTTATGGTTCATTTGAAGTAGACTGATTTTACTGGTATTTAATTAGTTCACATTCGTAATACAAGCGTCAGGAAACAGCAGTGGAGCTCAGTGCAAAGAACTGGCCTATCTCAATGTCTTTACATCACCACATATAATTGGGTTTCTGGAACAGACTTTGAAGTCAGATTCCATAGATCTCTATTTGTTCAAGTAGAGATAGATGGGTTCATTCGTTTTCTTGTATTCATGCATCTAAAATCACCTACGAATTCACTGCCAGGGATAAAGAGTTCTATCACATATTCTATTTTGTGGTGGACTTTAAAATGACAGTGCCTACACTTGATTCATTATGCTTTTCCCAAGAATAAATTGCAAGAAGCTTCATAAATGGACCTTTTTGGGAACTGTGGGAATTGTGCCATTATACCTCATTAAACTGTTTTTATTACAAGTAATTCTTTGTAGTTAATGGAATGTGCTCAAGTGCAGGAAAGTTGTAAAAGTCTATTAAAGTTAAAATAATTAAACAAAATACATTTACAATATAAATATGAAAGACTTTTTAATCATATTTAGTTTTTTTGTCTGTGTGTGCAAGTATGCCCGGACATGTTTGTGGAGGTCAGAGAACAACTTTGGGATTGTGTCTCTTTCTCTTCACCATATGGGTCTCATGAGTTGAAGATGAGTTGTCAGCATTTCTGGAAGGTACCTCTACCTACTGAGCCATCTCACTGGACTAAACTATGATTTTTTTTGATAATTAAAATTGTCAAAGTGGTTATAGTCCTTCTCAAACGTTCAAATTCCATTAGGGAGCCTATCTTTAAATTGACAAGATGTAAGCCAGAATTAGACTGATTTATATAAAGAACACAGTACTAGAAAAGTGAGTTAATGACAAACTACTTTTGACTCAAACCTCCCTTTGTAGCAATGTGGTAACTGAACCCAGGGTATTCCGTGTGCTAGGCTAGTTCACTATTGCTAAAATACATCCATACTCCATAGAAATATTTTTTAGCATATTAGGGTGCAATATCGACATATCATATGATTATATATACCCTTCCACCTTAGATTCATGTATGTCAGGGTTTAATTTTTCTTGGCTGCATTGATTATGAACATTGGGAACAACATTTATAATTATGTGTAAAGTCTCTGCCATCATCTATAGATGTTCTTGCATACTGTTTTACATGTTTTAATGTCTTGTGCCAAAGCAGTATAGAAGAATCAGAGGAAAAGTCCCAATGATGGAAATGATACTTGTGGAAAATAAATTCTGAATGAGGTCTTGAGCTGTGGATATATGTAGATTTGTTTTCTTTATCCTGTGATAAAGACTGCAAGCAGTCTTCCTTACTCCATATAGCTTCATTAAATGTTTCCTCTGCTGTTCTCTCTCTCTCAATCTCTCTCTCTCTCTCTCTCTCTCTCTCTCTCTCTCTCTCTCTCTCTCTCCTCTCTCTCTATATTTATATATGTATGTATAAACACATATTTATATATATATTTCTAGTTTACCATTCTTAAATATTCTCATTGTAGAAAATATTAGTATACAGACATAAAAACATAATTTCTATAAAGCAGAGACCCAGGGTTACTCATTGTTATTTTCTGGAGTCCAGCACATTCTGTAATGTAAATAAGTGGTTCTCTACTTTCTCAATGCTGTGACACTTTAATATAGTTCCTCATGTTGTGTTGACCCCCAAACATAAAATTATTTTTATTACTTCATAACTGTAATTCTGCTATTCTTCTGAATTGTAATGTAAATACCTATGTTTTCTAGATGATCTTATTTGACTCCTGTAGAAAGGTTATTCAATCCCCCCAAAGGGTCATGACCCACACATTTTAAACCACTGATGTGTTCTATCTAGCACAGATTTGTTGAGTGAGTTCATCTGCTTTTAAATTCACATGTATGCTACTTGTTATTTCTTTCCAGCTAATAAATTACTTATGATCCTTTTCTAAATATTGAAACAGCTTAGTTTACTTTTTGTTGTGTAAGTAAGAAAGCACTAATTATTTTTCAAATATTTTTTTCATTAGAAGAATCTTCATTACTGTATCTCTATAGTAAAGTTCGAAGTAAGGCATGGTGATATTAGGATAGCTACACCTGTTTGCTTCTTAGGTCCATTTGTTTGGAAAGTCTTTTTTCAGGCCTTTACTCTGAGGTAATGGCTGTCTTTGATGTTGAGGTGTGTTTCTTGTATACAGCAGAAAGATGGATCTTGTTTCTGTATTCATTCTGTTAACCCATGCCTTTTGATAAGTGAATTGAATCTATTGAAACTAAGGCATATTAATGACCATTAATTGTTAATCCCTGTTATTTTTTTTGTGTGTGTGTGTGTTTCCCTTCCTTGTGGTTTGCTCGGGTGAGATTATCTATTGACTGTGTTTTCGTGGGTGCAGCTAACTTCTTTGGGTTGAAGTTTTTCTTCTAGTGCTTTCTATAGGGATGGATTTGTAGATAGGTATTGTTTATATATGATTTTGTCATGGAATATTTGTTTTCTCCATCTATATTTATTGAAAGTTTTGCTAGGTGTAGTAGTTCATAGCAGCATTACTCATAATAGCCAGAACCTGAAAACAAACTAGATGCCCCTCAACTGAAGAAAGGATAAAGAAAATAGAAAATGTGGTATATTTACATAACAGAGTATTACTCAGCTATAATAAACAATGACATCATGAAATTTTCAGGCAAATAGATGGAACTAGAAAAAAATCCTGAGTGAATTAACCTAGACCCAGAAAGACAAACACAGTATGCACTCACTCATAACTGGCTATTGGATGTTAAGTAAAGGATAAGCAGACTACAACTCATGTCTCCATAGAAGGTAAATAACAAAGGACAGTAAAAGGAGTGCATGGATTGTCCTGGCAAGGGGAATTAGACAGATCTCCTGGGTAAACTGGGGCTAAGGCGGGATGGTAAAGTGGACGGAATGGGGAATGAGAATATGAAGAAACAGGATGGTTGAGTTGGGGGATGATGGAGTAGAGAGCAATGAAAGGAATATGTTGATAGAGAGAGACATTATGGGGTTAGGGAGAAACCTGGTGACAGAGAAATTCCCAGGAATCCACAAGGATGACCCCAGCTAAGATTCCTAGCAATAGTGCATAGGGTGCCTGAACTGGCCATCACCTGTTATCAGTTTGGTTAACATCCTAATAGTCATCACAGAACTTTCATCCACTATTTGAAGCAGATGCAGAGATCCACAATCAAGCATCAGGAACCCAGTCGAAGTGAGGGAGGAGGGAATATATGAGTAAGGGAGTTCAAGATCATGAGGGGGAAATCTATAGAGATAGCTGAACCAAAATTCTGGGAACTCATGAACTCTAGAGCCACAGTTATGGAGCCTCCATGGGACTGAACTAGGCCCTCTGCATGTGGGAGACAGTTGTATAGCTTGTTCTATAGGAAGGGTCCCCAGTAGTGGAACCAGGATTTATCTCTGGTACATGAACTAGCTTTGTTGGAGCTCATTCCCCATGGTGGGATGTCATGCTCATCTTTCATGCAGCGGGGAGGGACTTGGTTCTGCCTCAACTTAATGACCAGGCTTTGTTGACTCCCCATGGGAAGCCTTACTCTTTAGAAAGAGTGGATGGAGGTGGGCTTGAAGGAGGCGAGAGGGTTTGGAAGAGGGATGGGAGGTAGAACTGTGATTGGAATGTAAAATGAAATAAAAAACTATGGACTCTGGAGAAAGTAGCCGTTCAAAGGGAGACTGCCAGGCTTTGTCTGAAGGCTCCCCGGGAAGCTCTCAGTCTGGGAGCAGACACAACTCTCCCCAAGCCCTGACACATGGCATCATTGGGGATATTCTGCCCAAACGTGAAGACCGACAATGCAAAGCTTTGGATTCTGATGCTGTGGTGGTTGCAGTTTTCAATGGCTTACCTACTGTTGAGAAAAGGAAAATGGTCGCTTTGGGGGCTAATGCAAAAGGAGGTCTCCTGGAAGGAATGCAGGTGGCAGATTTGGAAAGTCATTCTGAAGCTGGGTAGTTACAGCCCACACTAACTGAAGGAGCGTCAGCTGCCCCCAAGAAGGAATGAGTATGGACAGCAACATTGACTGTGACACTGAGAATGAGGAGCAGGAAGAGCACACCAGCATGGGGTCCTTCAACATCTGTTCCTGGCTCCGCCCCCAGACGAAGATTCACACATTTCAGTTTTCCTGATGGTGAACAAATTGACCCTGAAAATCTCCACTTCAGTACTGATGAAGGCAGTGGAAGATTGCTTGTTCTTGGAACCCAGCAGCCATACTGTGAGGAAGCCCAAACAGCCAACTTGGAGAAACAGCATGTCAGGGGTCACACGGATATGAACTGAGGTCCCTGCCTCCAGCTGGCAACCACCATCAGCTGCCTGATGTGTAAGTGCACAAAGCTCCAGACAACATCAGTCTCCTCCCTGAGGCTTCAGATGTGGGACAGAGATGGGAACTTCGCTGTGCCAGTCTGAAATCCTGAGCAAGAAACTATAGTATACTGCACACATATACATATATACACAGAGAATTAAGTCTTATTAAGCCACAAACAACCAAGGTCCATCATTTAGAGAATTATAAGGAAAACCAGCTAGACTCAGAAAGACAAATACATTTTTCACTTGTGTATGAAGTGAATATCAGAAAGTTACAATATGAAAGTATAAAGGAGACTATTTCAGAAGAAAAGGGAACCAGCTGGATGGAAAAGTGGGGCATATAGGTTAATGAATAGTGAGAATATCAAATATATGCAGGAAAAATCACAATGAAATGGACTATAACAAAATTATAGGTATATTTGTACAGACTACAGAAGAGTGTATACCATAACCAGGAGCAGCATATATTTCTTGTAATTACTGTTTCTATATGCTCACAGCATAACCCATTTAGTTTTGCATACAAAATTAAGTATTTTCACTTAATTTAATAAATATATATCTATATTATTTGGTATTTTTGTATATCAAGCACATTTATGGGTTGAAAAATTCAATGAACCCAGTAAGTTTCCATTCTGTTCACTACACCCACTTTTAAAATCATTACAAACAGATAAATGTTTTAGACAATGAAGATCCGTGTTGAAATGCATTGATGCTAAGGAACTAGGAGATTTTATTTATTTATTTATTTATTTATTTATTTATTTATTTATTTTTTATTGAAAAAAAATTTCCGCCTCCTCCCAGCCTCCCATTTGCCTCTCCCTTCTCCCCCTCCTTTCCCCCTACCCCCACTCCTCTCCCCCTCCCTCTCCAGTCGGAACTGGGTTTTGATTCTACTTCATGTTCTGGCTTTGTGGGAGCCTAGCCAGTTTGGATGCTCACCTTCCTAGACCTGGATGGACGGGGGAGGACCTTGAACTAGGAGACTTTTGACACGAAGACGTTAAACCCCTTACATTTATCAGATTTGTCCATTCTTGGAAAAACAAGGTCAAGCATTTGGGAAGCACTAAGTGCCTCAGTATGTTCTCTGTTTGGAAGGACAGCAGTCTAGATTAGGGGCTTAACCCCAGATAATGTACTTCTCTCCTGGCTTTCATATCACTTAGATTCATATCATTAATCAGTTCACTTCACTGAGTCTTAATGTCCTAGTCAACAAGATGAAGGATTGGAGCAACTTATTATTAGTTTCCTGTACACTCCATGCCTCTACATAAACTTATAGGTATCGTCCTAATTATAGAAGTAATATAGTGGGAGCAGGGGGCGGGAAATGGGAGGCTGGGAGGAGGCAGAAAATTTTTTTCAATAAATTTTCTCTAAAAAAGAACTAATATAAAAATATACAAATAATTCTAAGTACCATAGCAATGAGGTACTGGTAATATTAATGTTATAATATAAAGAAAGTTTTATACTTGAGAGCTATTTGAAACTATACAAACGAAGCAACTATTCTTACTGGAATCTGGCAAGGCATTTCAAAGATAGTTTTCAACCCCCCCCATTTTAGCAAGTGCATACTGTAATATCTGACACATGTTGACACCTACAAAGTTAATTTTACTATTGTGTCCCATCAGAATATTTCCTGTCTCTATCCCAGAGTTTTTGATGGTTTTGTTCTCATACACGTTACAGTTGTGTAGATTGGTCCTCTTATGGGACTCCTAACAGTGGGAATAGTGGCTGTCCCTAATATTTTGACTGCCTTTTGGGACCCTATTCTTCATAATGGGTCACTTTACCCAGTCTTAATACATGGGGAGAAGATTAGTCTTACTGCAGCTTGATATGCCATGGTCTATGGATACTCATGGGAGACCTGCCCTTGTGTGGATGGAGACAGAAGAGGAGGGCACTTGGGGTGGGAGTTAGAGGGAATAGGGGGAGGGGCTGGAAGGGGAGCATTGGTGGGGAGGCTGGGACCTGGATGTAAAGTAGATGAATAAAAAATCTATACTTTTTCATTTATAGTACTGCATGCCATCACTAATTGTCAGGATAGTTTATATTCCAGCCGGATGTGGAGCATTTCTGGAATACAAATCTGTTTTGGAAATTCTTATTTATTTTGATTAAATATTTATTGCCAGCTTCCCAAGTGAGTTCACTAATGGAACAATGTGCTCGTCCAAACCCACTAACCCTATTTAACCCTAATTGCACAACTTTTTTTAAAATTAATTTATGGCCAAAAAGTAAAATCTCAGGACACTTTTGCTCTCATGGGTATTTAATTTATTATACATACTCTGACACGACACCTTGATGCTGTAATTTGAAAATGTAAACTCCTCTTTCCCTGATTTATTTATTTATTTATTTATTTATTTATTTATTTATTTATTTATTTATATGTTTGTTTGTTTGTTTACTACATCCTGACCTCAGTTTCCCCTCCTTCCTCTCCTCTTAGTTCCTTCCCCCACTCCTCCTCCTGTTCCTTTCAGAAAAGGTCAGGCTTGCCATGGATATCAACAAGATATTGCATATCAAGTTGCAGTAAGACTGAGCACCTCCTCATGTATTAAGACTGGGCAATGTAACCTAGTATGTGGAGTAGGCTCCCAAAAGCCAGTAAAAGGGTCAAAGACAGCCCTGGTTCCCACTGTTGGGAGTCCCGCGAGAAGATCAAGCTACACAACTGTAACATATATGCACAGTGCCTAGGTCAGTCCCATGCAGTATCCCTGGTTGTCAGTTCAACCTTTGTGAGACCAGGTTAGTTGATTCTGTGGGTTTTCTTGTGGCTTCTTTGACCTGGAAACCTATGGATTTAGTTGTTTTCTGAAAATTTACCTTAGACCAAGCACAGGTGGATGGGTGTTATGAAGGTAACCATTTGACATTAAGCATTATTCTAGAGACATTGAAATTCAAAGGTATAGGGGAAAAAGCTATTGCCATAAGGATTTAAAATCAGTAGTTTTTAGTCCTATCTAAAGAGGATATTTGAAAAATGTCTTGCTTAACCAAAGTCTCATAAATGGCAATAGGCCATAGCCAGGATCAAGATAATAATGAAAGTGAAGCTGACTAGTTTTTATACCAATTAAATGTACTTCCTTCAAGATGACTTATTTTATCCTAACCATTTTCTGGTTATAGATGTACAGAAACAGTGTACCCCTACTATCTTGAGTTATTGTACGGACACCTCCCACATGTCTTAGGGACATTCTGCACTTCAACGGACATCCATCTTAACAATTCATACTTGCTCTAACCAGATGAAAGTCACATTTTTTTCCAGAATATTCCTAAAGGTGACCAGGTACATATAAAGGGAGACATTTTCGGTGATTCAAGAAGGGACCACTGACTAATGGAAGGTAAAATATAAAAGTTACTTAGTCAAGAATTCAGGTCTTAGGAAAAGACCAAAAAAGAATGTAAGACAATTGGCTGGATTGGAAAACTTTGGCAATATAAGGATCCAAAAGAAAGAAAATCTGTGCATTTTGTGATAGAGTATTGTTGTACTGACTATGCAGCATCTGATAGCAATAAGTACCAAAATTTGTCTATTAGTATAATAGTAGCATAATAATTATGTTGTTAACCAACTGCTTTCTGATTCAATTCAATGCCTACTGCATGAGAGGGAACTCATGATTGGTACTGTATACCCAGTTGAAGGCCACTGCTGAGTTGATAATAGACCCTAGAGAGAAAGTTATTGCTTTTGTTTTGCTAAATAGACATGATGTACCCTTCAGATAATCTTTTCACATTTATGGTTATGGATGAGCGTTGCTGTCAGCTTTTGTTGGAGAAACTTCTCTTTGCTGTGGCAGCAGGAACAACAATGACTTAAACTGGTCAAAGTGCTGAAAAGACGTGACTATTGATTGGTCACTCCTAAATAGGACAGCTGTGTAACCTTCTCCAAGGCTTGGGAACATCACATAAAAACTCACGGCTGCTATTATCTGCACAAGATTCAGCCCATCAGCGTCTGTCACAGAGGAAGGAGGGGTTCATGAGTCCCCATACCTTCCTGAAGGTTTTTTTTTAAAGATTTATCTATTTATTATCTATACAGCATTCCTTCTATGTATGCTTGCATGCCAGAAGAAGGCACCAGATCTCATTATAGATGGCTGTGAGCCACCATGAGGTTGCTGGGAATTGAAATCAGGACCTCTGGAAGAATAGTCAGTGCTCTTAACCTCTGAGCCATCTCTCCAGCCCCCCTTACTGAAGTTTTTAAGTCAGTTAACTGTAGGTCCAGGGGGGGGGGCTCATGAGAACCCACACTTTCCTCAAGATTTTATAGACAGATAGCTGTAGCAAAAGAGAACACGTTTAAGAGCTCCTTTCTCCTTGGCTTTTTTGAGCAGTTAACTGTACATACAGAGAAGGGGCTCATGAATTTCCATACCTCCCTGGCCTTTAATTAGCATTTAACTGTGACTGAGGAGGGGGGCTCATAAGGGCCCATGACTCCCACAGTTTTTATAGACAGTTAACTGTAGCAAGCAGTTATAGGCAGTTAACTGTGGCTGGGGAGGGGTATTGATGACCCTCAATTTTTATTGGAAGTTAACTGTAGCTGGGAGGGGCATGAAAGCCTATACATTTCCCCCAGAAAGAAGGGGCTTATGAGGTCTCAAGCACTCTCTGAGGTTTTATAAGGAATTAACTGTAGCTAGAAGAGAGGGCCTCAAAACAGAGAGTAATGAATGATCAAATTACATTGTATACAGGTGTATCTTTTTTAAATTTATTTTTTGTTTTTTATTTTTCTAAAAAAGAAAACAAACCTTTTTTTTGCATTATACATACCAATCCAAGTTTCCACTCCCTCCCCTCTTCCCATTCCCTTAAGTAATCCCCCACCTCACCCCCAATCTACTCATCAAAGAGGATAAAGCACATTGCTTTGGGGAAGGTTCAAAGCCCTCCCTATTATATCTAGGCTGAGCAAGGTATCCATCCAAAAAGAATAGGTTCCCAAAAGCCAGTACAAGCAGTAGGGATTACATTTGTTATTTATTATGAATTTTCAGAGTTATCTTTTAATTTCCCTGATCTGATATCTAGATCTAAGCCTATCACTGAATAACGCATAATAGAAGCAAATCAATAAGCAGTTCCTTAGGTTTTATTCTTTCATCTACTCAACTCTCCACTTATTCATTCATTCACCAAGTATAGCACATACTTGGCAGCAGACACACTTCCAGTCACTGACTGGAGCTGAGAAAGTAGGTGTGCTTAGAGTGTGTACTCACTAGCAGAGAAAGACAACAGATGAAAAATGTATAGAGCAATACGATGGTAAATAATTTCTATGAAGCTAAAATTAATCCCTAGTAATTGATCACTAAAGCAGAATAAAAAAGGCTATCAAGGTACTGAATTTAATAAAAAGATCATTATTTGAAGAGTCCTTGATGACTATTTGAACAGTCAGGAATTTGATATAGTTGTATATTTCCTATGAATGGTAAAGATGTCTTGAGTCCAAGGAATAATGCAAACCCAGATTAAATAATTGAAGTATTGAGGTTAAATCAGTAACACATCAATATTTTCATAAATGTGTCAGGATAAATCTTGATTTTGAAAGGTTGTATAAATTATCATTTATGTTCTATATAGGTTGAAATGCCTGTATTACCTTTTTTTGTTTAATTGAAAACGATTTTTCATATAATGTATTCTGACATGGTTTCCTCTTGCTCATCTCCTTCCAAATCCTCCCCACTTTCCCATAGTTCCTATCTCATAACTTGTCTCTCTTTAGAAAATAGAGAGGCAGGTAAATAGTAAACAGATGATTATAAAACAAAACAAACTAACAAAAAAAAACAAAGAAAATCTTAAGAAACTAATACAGGGACACATAAACACACACGAAATAAAAACACAAAATAGGAGACCATAATGCACAAGCAAACAACTAGTAAGGTGAAAATGAAAAAGAAAAAGCCCAAACAAAGTAATATGAGAAGAAGAAAAATCTCTAAAAAATGTCATTATATTTGTTTGGTATTGGCATCTACTGCTTGGCATGGGGCCTGTTCTTAAGGGTGGTTTGTATACCTGGTGAGACTCCATTGGAGAAAACTAAGTTTCTTTGTGAGCAGTTGTAAATTGGAGACAGCTTCTTGGTTAGATATATGAGCTTGTGTCTACTTCTCCTTCTCACAGCTAGTATCCCATCTGACTTGGATCTGTGCAGCTTTACACAGTCTGTGAGTTCATGTGTGTGTCGGTCTTTATGGGTTTGCTAAACTCTTCATTGTAATGGTGTTTTTGTTTATTTTCAAACATTTAATTTTTAATGCTGATGGACATTATACCAATAAAATTATGATATGAAACATTTTCATTTAAAACTAATTGTTAAGGCAATATTATGGATAGAAAGAGTAAAACTTTGAAACCAAGAATAGTGAGTGGTATACTTCTATAATCACAGGACATGGATGATAGAAGCAGGAGAATCAATAGTTCAAATCCAGTCTCATCTATATAATGATTTTATGTCAGACTGGGTAGCAGGAGACCACATATTATAGGGAAAAAGAAGGAGTTGAGATTGTAGGACAAAGAAGAAGCGAGAAAAGAAAAAAATGAGTAAAGATTTGGGAGAACTTAGACATGAGAAATCCTATTTTGATTAACTGTGAACCTTTTTTATTTTCTCTGTCTCTACTATGTCTCTCGTTGATTATACTAGAAGAGAATGCTAGGATTGAATGCTTGTACCTAGATATCTCAAAGAAAGTATAAAAATATCTAACTACATGAATGATGTAGGTATTTTAATGTTTTAACATGCAGAACAGACCATTGTCAGAGGTAGAATAAACAGAGTTGCATAACTAACTCACTAAATGTGGGTTTGAGTTTCTAAGATTTAGTGAGACAAGAGCTTTGGATGGGATACATGAAAGATGGGCACACTGTTGTCAGAAGTAGAAGAAATAGAGCTGGGGTTTCATGATACAGCTACATGAGCAGGTCTAAGACTGAAAATGGGTTCCCCAAATCCACTAGGGTGCACACAGAAAATGTAGTGAACAATAGGCATTATTTAACCAAAATATATATTAGAGGTGTCGTGAATCACATGGGTATACTTATGAGCATTCGTGAAGTAGATGTCAGATATCCTATCATGGCATCCATTTTGACCCATTTCTGCTTTGTGAAAAATTAGAATTCCTTCATTTTTTGTTTTCTCATTTTGCCGTAAGGCTCATAATCTTTATACCACAGGATTACATTGAGTATTAGAAAAAAAATACATACATGCACATCTTTTGTCTGTGTGATGGTAGTGATAATACCCAGGTCCTTGCCTATAGTAGGCAAGTGTTGTGTGGGATGCCCCTCCATATGCTGTGAATATGTTTTTATTACCATTGATTAATAAAGAAACTGCTTTGAGCTATGGTAGAGCAGAATATAGCTGTGTGGGAAAAGCAATCTGAGCACAGGGAGAAAGAAGACGGAGTCGAGGGAGACACCAGCAGCCATCAGAGAAGCAAGATGTGAGGGAACAAGTCATGAGCCTTGAGGGAAAATAGAAACTAATAGATATTGGTTAATGTAATTGTAAAAGCAAGTTAATATTGAGCTTGAAGTAATAGGTTTGTAATTAATATTAAGCCTCAGAATAGTTATTTGGACAGGAGAGAAACCTCCAGTTACACAAGTGTTCTGCATCTGGGTACGTCTTCAGCCTAAAGTAAATATAAGTTGTCTAAAAGGTTTAAACAGATTTAAAATGTAAAAAAATACATAAAATTTCAAAAGATAAAATTTATCTGATATAATTATCTGTGTGTACATGTGTATGTGCACATGCAACAAGATATGTACAGGTCAGAGGAAAATTCTGAAGATTTGATTCTCTCCTTTCATTTTTATATGTGTTCCAGGCATTGAACCCAGGTCCTCAGCCTTGTGCTGCAAGTTCTTTCACTTGCTGAACCATTTCACCAACCCCCTAAAAGTAAATATTTTGTGATTTTATACCTATATGTGTGTATACATATGTGCAAAATATATAAAGAACTCAAGAAACTCAATATCAAAAATGCAAGTTATCCAATTAAAAAAATGTGGGTACATAGTTTAAACAGACAATTCTCAACAGAAGAATCTCATATGGCAGAAGAACACTTAAGGAAATGTTCAACATACTTAGCCATCAGGGAAATGCAAATCAAAACAACCATGAGATTGTGTCTTACACTTGTCAGAATGGCTGATTTCAAAATCAAATGACAGTTTACATTGGAGAGGATGTTGAGCAAGAGGAGCTTTCCTACACTGTTGGTGGGAATGCTTGCTTGTTACAGCCACTTTGGAAATCAATATGCTTGTTTCTCAGAAACTTGTGAATCAATCTACCCCATGAACCAGCTATATCACTCTTGGGTATATGACCAAAAAAAAATAAAGAAAAATACTTGATCATACCACAAGAAGACTTGCTCAGCTATGTTCATAGCATAATATCCAGAACCCGGAAAAAACCTAGATGTGCCTCAGCAAAAGAATGGATAAAGAAAATGCAGAACATTTATATGATGGAGTATCACTCAGTTTTTAAAAACAAGGACATCAGGAAATTTGAAGGCAAATGGATGGAACTTGAAAAAAACCATCCTGAGTGAGATAACACAGACCCAGAAAGACGAACATGGTATGTACTCACCCATAAGTGGATATTAATTGTAAACGAAAGGATAACCATGCTACAATCCACAGACCCAGATGGCTAGGGAACAAGGAGGGTCCAAGTTCTGGAGTTGGGGGGACACATTGGGGAAGGAAAATAGAAGATACCTCCTGGGTGGACTGGGAATGGGAACATGAGGGACTGGGTTGGGGAGTATATGGAGTGAAAGAGGTAAGTACAAAGGAGCATTTTGGGGTCAGGTAAAAACCTGGTGCAAGGGAAACTCCCACTATTCTACAAGAATAACCTCAGCTAAGACACATAGCAATAGTGGATATGTAGCTTGAACTGGCCATATCCTGTGATCAGAAAAGGCTTCCAGTGGAGGGATTTGGACACCAACCCAGTCATACAACCTTTGAACTACAGTCTGCCCTGCATATGGGATATGTGGTGGGTAAGTGTGACACAGAGATTGTGGGAGTGGACAACCAATAACTCTCCCAGCTTTAAACAAATACCATGAGACTGATCCACTCACGACACTGCCTAGAGTGCTAGGACACAGAAGCTGGAAGGCCTAGAGGTTTAGGATAGAATCAAACATGATTGGAGAATCATGTAATGATACCTAACGGTGTTCTGCTACATTCTTAAATTGTTGACTACTCCAATTGTCATCAGAGAGTTTTCATTTAGTAACTGATGGAAATAGATGTAGAGACCCACAGACAAATATTAGACTGAACTCAAGGAATCCTGCTGAAGACCAGAGGAAGGAAGAATTGTACAAGCCAAAGGGTCATGGACATCCAAGAAAACCACCAGAGAAAACTAACCAAGCACATAGGAACTCACAGAGTCTGACCCAACAACCAGGTTGTTGCATGGGACTGTCCTAAGCCAACTACACACATTTGTTAGTTGTGTAGCTTGATCTACTTGTGGGACTCCTAACAATGAGAACAGGGGCTCTTCCTAATAATTTTCTTGGCTCTTGGGAATCTATTACTCATACTGGGTTGCCTTGCCTAGCATAAATATAAGAGGAGTTGCTTAACGTTTGTCTGTAACTTGATATGCCATTCCTGTTGATACCCAAGGGAGTCCTGCTTCTTTCTGAACATAAACAGAGGAGTAGCGGATTGTGTTGGGGAGGGGGAATGGGTTGAGAGGAAAGAGGAGAAACTGTAGTAAGGATGTTAAAATGAATAAATTAAATAAAATATAACAAAAAGAAGTGTGGCTTTGTTGGAAAAAGCATGCCATTGGAAATGGGCTTTGAGGTTTCAAAAGCCTAAGCCATGCCCAGAGTCACTCCTTTCTGCTGCTTGTGGAGGATTCAGATGTAGGACTCTCAGCAGCGTCTCCAGCACCATGTCTGCCTGCCTGCTGCCATGCTCTCCACCATAATGATAATGGACTAAACCTCTGAAACTATAAGCAAGCCCAACTAAATGCTTTCTTTTATAAGAGTTGCCATGGTCATTGTGCCTCTTCACAGCAATGAAGCAGTGATGAAGGCAGTATGAATCATAAGTCTCATATGGTAACAAAAATGACAGCTACATAAAAATTTTGCCATGCATCCTCTGGACTCATTTTGAGATTTCAAATTTATCTTGGAGTTGTTCATTTCTTCATGAACATTCAACACTTAAAACACTAGAAAGACAAACAACATTTATATTAAAATAGAATGGCCATTAAAACTTTGTAGATTAATTCAATTTGGTCTTTTGTATGTAAGATGGAGTCTTATAAGCATTTGAAAATTTTTAATTAAATTTCAATAGCCAATAGATAAATGTTTTATAGATAAATACAATTGTAATTGTTGTAATCATTTATGTTCATTGTAATTAATGTTTTGTGTTTCACTTTGAAAATAAAATATTAGATGAATTAATCAAAGACTTTTTATAATGATGGGTTTTTAATTTAAAAAGGGTAATAGTTTTGTCTGATAGTTAAGAAAGTCATAATGAAAGAGTAAGCAAGAATGATAAGTAGGGAGTTACTTTTTTGGCTAGTTTTAAGTCAACTTGATATAAGCTAGCAATATCTGGGAAGAGGATACTGCAACTGAGAAAATGCCTTCTACTGAATAGCCAGGGGTACTCTCCTTTAACTGATGCTTGTTGCGAACTACTGTGGGTGGTTCTACGCTGGGCAGGAAGTCTTATGTGAAGTAAGAATGCAGGCAAAGAAAAATAAGAAAAATAATTAAAAAAAAAACAAACAAACATGCCGAATAAGCCATTTGGCAGTATCCCTCCCTGGCCAATGTCCTCTTCATCAGTTTATATCTCTAGACGCCTGCCCTAACTTTCTGAATGATGAACTGCAAGTTGGAGTATAAAATAAACCCTTTCTTTCCAAGTTTATTGTGGTCAAGTTTTTTTTTTTAACCACAAAATGGAAACCCTAACTAAGACAGAAATTGCTACAGGCCATAGGCTATAGCTGTGACAGTACTAACCAATGTTTTGTGAAGAACTGAGAATGGACTTTGGGACTTTGGAATGTTGGGGTAGAAAAACCATTGAGTGTTCATAGCTTATTAAAATATCATGAGGACTTATATGCTTTGCTGAAAGCAGTATAGAGGAAGGAGGCCTTACTTGTGAAGTTTCAGAGTTCCTTGAAGACTGTACAATTTGATATTTTGAGTTAAGAACCACATAAGTAAAACTTTTGCTTTGTTGGGACAATCAGAACTGTTCAGATGGGGCTCAAGTATTGCCTGCTCTTAAGAAGAAACCAGGATATTTGGCACCACATCTTTTGAAAACTGTTTCCTAGGGTCAGCAACAGAAACTGTGGTCCAAAGGGGGCCAAAGATATAGCTCAAGTCGGATCCATACTTGGTAGTTTAAGAATCACCCAGGTGGTATTGATTTTGAAGGCATGAAGGGGTCATGGAGAGTAGCCAAGGCCTTGCACTACATAGCAGAGTTGGGATTCCGAAGTAAGGCCAGGAAAGGTCATTCTATGAAGGCATAGCATCAGTTGCAGCAGGATACCACAGCATTTTGGAGATCCCATTACCATGAGATGACTACCAGTGGACTTATTTGCTGTGGGGTAAACCCGCTTGAATCCAGGAGACAAGTTGAGTTCTGTGGATGTCAGAGCCAAATAAATGGAGCTGATTCAATGCCCTTTGGAGCATAGAGGATCATGAGTGAATTCCTAATGTCCGGCACTGCTTTATAGACTGATGGACTTTGATTTTTGCTTTGATTCGATTATGACTGTGCCCAAATTTTTCTTTCTGAGGGCCAGATAGTATATAATTTTGATTTTACAGGAGCTGTAAATGAAGATACTTTGCAATTTTAGAAAGAATATGGATATTTTAGAGAAACTTAAACTTTGAAGGTTTAAAAGAGACTGAGCTTTTAAAGTGTTTAAATTGAAAAGACTGGAGCTTCTAAAAATTGAAATGTATTATTTTGATAATATCATGAAATCATGGGAATAACAATCATGGTTATGATTTATTGTGCTACATGTTTGTGTATCAAGTTGGTTAGAGGTCAACTGTGTCAACTTGACACAACACAGTTATTTGGTAGGACAAAATTTCAATTGAGAAAATATCCTCACCAGATTGGTTGTGTGGGCATGCATGTGGTATATTTCCCTGATTGATTATGATTTGTATGGGATAGCCCAGATCACTGTATGCTATGGCATCCCTAGACTAGCTGGTTCTGGCTGCAGTAAAGAAAACAGACTGAGCAAGCCATGGGATCAAGCCATAGAGCAGAATTTCTCTGTGGCCTCTGGTTCAATTTCTGTTACCAGGTTTCTTTCCTGATTTCCCTCAGTGGCAGACAACGGTAGAGGCATGTAAGCTGAAATAAGCTTTTCATTTTATCCTCAAGCTTTTTATTGCTTTTGGTGATGGTGTTTTATGACAGCAATAGAAACTATAACTAGCACATAAAGTTATTTCAGGCCAACTATGCTCAAAACTGTTAGTGTTATTATGGTAAATCATCTGAAATTGCTAAAACTCAACTTCAGTGACCTAAAAAATATTGCTTTATGCTTTCTTTTTAGAGACTGAGAAATAAAAAGAGAGAGAACATGGAAGTTAAGTAGATATGGAGGTGGGTAAAATCTGGGAGGAGTTGAGGGATGTGAAAGCATATGATTAAAATATATCATATAAATTTAAATAAGAATCATTATAAATAGTTCAAACTAATTTTATTTCCTTTCCCCAGAGAAAATTTAAGACTTGTGGTAAACTATAACAGCTAGAGTCTTTGTCATTAGATTGATTGGATGCAGCCTCCACTTAGAACTAAAATAAAATGTTTACAATTAGGGGAAACAGTTGCACTTTATTCCTGAATATTGTTGATAACCCAGTTAATGTGACTCTGTATGTCCTATTGAACCCTTTAATGTTATACTTTTGTTTCAGGACCTAGGGTTAGATTGTGGTTCACGTTCATTTCTGGTCCATTCTTATACTAATGATATAGTTCCTCACAGTGCTAACGTAAAGAGGTATGTTCTGTCATTGACTTCTTTATATTCTTTCAACTTTATTTGATTCGAAAATTTTACAATGCAGTACCTGATTCAGTTTTGAATGACTATATCTGAGCTTTTGTGCAGGCCCCAAAATATGAGCCTGTTTGCACCTCGTCTGAAAGTCAGAGAGTTTCAATTTGTTCAAAGTTGTTAACAACAAGTGTGGCTACGTACCCTGACCTAGGGTGTGGGTACTTAGTGTTTTAGATGTTAAGATGCCTATTAGCATTATTTCCATTTTGTCTAAAAATCTTTTAATAAGCAATATAGTAAACCTGGCTCTGAGCTTCAAGGACTTTGGAATCAAAGTACAGAGATGCTTTGTAATCTTTGATACTGCTGATCATTTGAAAAACAAGTAGTATTTACAATCTTACCAAAACAAAGAGAGTAGACTGAAATTAACAAGATTAGAGATTAAAAGGGACTTGTTACAGCAGACTAAAATGAAATTCAAGTGATCATTGGGGAATATTTTGAAATTATATAGTCCAAAAACATAGAAAATCTAGAAGAAATAGCTGAATTCCTACACACATGTATTCTACCAATATTAAATTAAAATATATAAACATCTTAAACACACCCAGAAAAAAAGCAATACTCATGTAAGTAACTCCTAAGAAAGTTTGTTTTCTTTTTTTCTCTCCCTCCTTCTTCACACCCCCAAAAGAGAGAAAGAAAGAAAGTGAGAGACAGAGAGAAAGACAGAGAGACAGCAGAGAGACAGAGAGAGAGAGAGAGAGAGAGAGAGAGAGAGAGAGAGAGAGAGAGAGAGAGAGAATGAAGAAACGTGTACCAAAAGACATGGAAATTGTAAATTGTAGAAGAACTTGTTTGGAAAAAGTAGTTAGCAATAGTGGGAGAGAAATCATAAATGTGGCAGAGAAAACAGAAAGAACACAAATATGCTAGATGCATGTATGATATTGTTAAAGAATTCTAATAACAGTTTAAAATCCTATGACACACAAAAAAGTCTAAGGTTGAATAAATTCATTGTTTAATTCTACTACCATTTTACCAAAACTGAACAAAGACACAAACAAAAAGAAAACTATATTTTAATTTTCTTAATAAACACAGGTTCAAAAATTACTGACAAAATACTTGCAATTTGGATTCAATGACCCAAGAATAATATATATCATGACCAGCTTAGTTGTATTTTATGGGTGGAAGATTGTTTCAACGTGCTATTTAATAAGTTTAGGATACCATGTAAATATAGGAATGAACAGAAATCACATGCTGTTTTAATAGACATAGAAAAGGCTTTTGGAAATTCTCAGGGTGACTTCAAGATAAAACCCCAAAAGAAATTAGTGATATATCTTAATGAATTAAGGTTTGTATATAATAAACTCACTGGTGTGGGAGATCCTTCTGTCTATGTGTTGCTTTTCTTGGTTAATGAATAAAGAAACTGCTTTGGCCTGTTGATAGGGCAGATCTTAGGTAGGCGGGAAAAACTAAATGCTGGGAGAAGGAAGGGAGGAGTCAAAGAGATGCCATGGAGTCATTGATGACAGAGATATGTGTGCTGAGACTTTGCTGGTAAGCCACGACCTCGTGGTGATGTACAGATTACTTGAAATAGGCTAAATTAATATGTAAGATTTAGCCAATAAGAAGCTAGAGCTAATGGGCCAAGCAGTGTTTTAATTAATATGGTTTCTATGTGATTATTTTGGTTCTGGGCAACCGGGACTAACAAGCAGCCCTCCTCCTACAACTCACAGTCAATATTATACAAAATAGGGAACATTTGAGACCATGTCCTCTAAAATCTGCGAAAAGACAAGGGTGCTTAAAGACGTAGTGCATTAAGACAGGAAACATAAACAAATGTGATACAAATAGAAATGGAAGAAGTAATATTATCTCTATTAACATAGAATATGGTTATATACTGAAAAGATCCTTTAGATTTTACTAGAAAAAAAACTTAAATCTGATACATTCTTCCAGGAAAATTCAAAGAAACCAAATTTAGAAAATTGTAGCTTTCCTAATGTTAATAATAAACTATTTAAGATATAAGCTATAGAAAAATATCCCATTTAATATATAGCAATAAACATATTTAAAGGAATGAAGGATTAGAAAATGAAACATTTTAGATGATAAACAAATGAGTTGAACTCAGTCCCAACAGATACATTTCCAATTCAGCTCCCACATCTGAGGCTCAGGGAACTTTTTAGAAGATGGGGAGGAGAGATTGTAAGAGCCAGGGAATTTGTTAAGAGATTGTTTCTCCTACAGATCTCAGAATCTTAACCCATAAAGTCTTAGTAATATGAACATTAGTTAAAGAAAGACAAAAATAACAGGCATGCTAAAGTAGAGGGAAGAAAGCCCACAAGTTCTGAACCCTACACAAAGTAACACAGACAACTAAGTAATACTGAGAGTGGGAGAAATAGTCTTTCCTAAGAAAGAACACACTAATTGGTTATTCAGTACTCCTCAGTCAGCACTGAAAATGTAGACATGGATAATATTATACAGACTGACAAGGTTATATTTAGTTATATATAAGCATATGCATACACAAATGCATACAATACACATTAAAGGAACAGGCCATGAATTTGAAGAAAAACAGAGAGCTGTGTATGGAAAGTTTAGGAAAGGGGAAAAGGAAGGGAGATGGGATGTAATTATATTATTATTTCAGTAAAAGAAATAATTTGAGAAATAGGAAAGAAAAAGAAACAAAGTGAAGCCATTAAATGATGGAAGGACATCTCACACTCATGGACTGGCAGAGTTTTTAGTGGGATATCAGGTATTTTCCTGAAAGGAATTTACAGCATCAACAGAGTCTTCATCAAAATTCCTATGCCATTCTTTACAAAACTAGAAAACAAAATCTTTAAATTTATGTAGAAACACAAATATTTCACATAGTTAAATCAGAAAGAACAATGCTGGGTATTTTGTAATAACGGATCTCAAGTTATGCTACTGAGCCATAGTGACAAAGATAGTATGGTAATAGGACCAAAATCGGCCTCCAGACTAATACAAAAGGATAGAGAACTAAGAAATAAACTCATATTTATGGTCACTGAATTTTTGACAAAGAGATCAGAACTTTAGACTGGAGAAAATGATGAGTGACACTGGTAAAATAGCTATCCAGGTCTAAAAGAATGTGATGAAAAATGAATTTAAAAGATGTAAAGGCTTTGGTGTGAAGCCCCAAATGCCTCATAAGAATGTAAAAGAGATTCTTGAGGAAGAATCCAAGGACACAAGAGCTAACTGGAAGAACTGATGAGAGGGACAATAAAAAGCTTCTCCAGCCAAAGAAAACTATGAGTAAAGAAGCATCCAGAATAATGGGAGAGAAATCTTTGCTAAGATGCTGGTGGTTAATACCTAGAATGGTATGTTACAATAAATACCGCAAAAGTGATTATGACAATCATAAAATAAGCTAATGGTCTGAAAAGAGAATTCTTTTTTATTGATTTTTATTGAGCTCTATATTATTCTCTGCTCCCCTCCCTGCCTCGTCCTTCCCCTCTTCAACCCTCCCCCAAGGTCCCCATGCTACTAATTTACTCAGGAGATCTTGTCTTTTTCTACTTCCCATGAAGATTAGATCTATGTAAGTCTCTCTCACTATCCTCATTGTTGTCTAAGTTCTTTGAGATTGTGGATTGTAGGCTGGTTTTCTTTGCTTTATGTTTAAAAACTACCTATGAGTGAGTACATGTGATAAACCCCACACACTAATAGTGGGAAACTTCACCATTCCCCTCTCCTCACTGGACAGGTCAGTCAGACAAAAAATGAACAGAAAATAAGGGAACTAACAGAGTTTGTGACTCAAATGGATTTAACAGAGATATATAGCATATTTCATACAAACAGAAAAGAAGATACCTTCTTTTTCAGCACCTCATGGAACCTTCTCAAAAATTGACCACGTATTCAGTAACAAAACAAAACTCAACACACAGCAGAAAAAATAACATCTTGAATTTTGCAGAAAAATGGATGGAGCTTCAAAACATTATCACATGAAAAGAGAATTCTTAAAAGAAGAAAGAAATTGGCAATGATTATTTTTGAGTCTGAATAGCTAGCTATCATCAAGAAAATGACAGCAAATTCTGGTGAGAATCTTGGGGGGTGGAAAGAGCACTTATACATTACTGGTGGGTTTATAAATAGGTATAACTGCTATAAAGTCAGTATAGACAATTTTTTAAAAAGGGAAAATTGAAGTATCACTTTTTGTACCCAATTATTTCACCACATAAACCCAAAGAACTCTAGGTTCTACAATAGATATACTTGCACATATTTGTTTATTGCTAAATTAGTATCAATGGGAAGAAAGCAGAATCAACCTAGTGGTCCACAAACAGGTGAGTGAAGAAATAAATGTGGTACATGCACGATGGAATTTTATTAAGCTGTAAAGAAAAATGAAATCATGATATCCTTAAAAACATGGAAAGAGCAGAAGTTATATTTAGTAAAAGTAGCCTAGACTGATAAGGCACCACACATTTTATCTCATATACAATTCCTGTATCTTATATTTTTATAGGTTTTTATATATATGCAGTTGTAGTAAGAGTCATGGAACTAAAAAAAGGTACCATAGGAGTGGGGGAAGGGTCTTGGGGTTTAGGAGTGGGTAATAGAATGAACATATATGACATGGAAGCAAAAAGGGAGCCAGGTGTGATGACTCACACATTTCCTCCCAGTTCTCAGGAGGTCAGCCTGGTCTACAGAGCTAATTCCAGGATAGCCAGCACTACACAAAGAAATCCTGTCTTGGAGAACAAAACCAAACAAGCAAGCAAGCAAACAAACGAAACAAAAAGAGGACTGCTAAGAGAAATAAAAGGACCTGTGGGAGCAGGGAACAGAGAAAAGAAGTAGGGAAGGAGAATGAACAAAAAAATGTAAGTCCAAACTGCTAAATGAGACACATCGTTTTGTATAAGACTTATCAATGAAATAGTTACTAGTCTTCTTTATAAGTAAGACTTTCAGAGTAGTAGCAAAGCAATTCTAAATGAACTGTTTGTCCATGTAAAAAAGTTATCATGCTTAAGATTAAAAGGTTTTCTTTTGTTGTTGTTGTTGTTTGTTCAGTTGGTATTCTTTACTTACAAGAATCAATTGGATTAAAGTTATCACATACAAAAGAGTAACAGTGTCTGCAGGTACTTAAGTTGCCTCTATCCTGAAAGATAGCAGGACAGGGACAGTGCTTCGACTGATTATAGAAAAGGGAGGGGGAACAATTATTTTAGTAGCTTCTCTTCTGCACACGACTGTAACTTTGTGGTTTGATTTTTCCATTGCTATCTCAAGATTTGACCACTTACAGATCTGTTTGAGGACGTTTGGAAACAGTACAAATGAATGAGTTAAATGCTTTAGCTATGAGTTGCAGTCTTCCAAGGTAACACACTTCTACTCTCTGTGCTCCCGATTTCCTTATAAGTTTTCTAACATACAGAGCCAGATACAGGTCTAGTCATTCATGTTTACCTCAAAGGTTCAAAAAAACAACTAAGAACCAATGTTGCACCTGAGATACTTATCTTTTACCAAACATTTTCTACCATGGAAACTTGAGAGTTAAAGCAACACACTGGTATTTAAAATTCAGTATCATCATCTAGAAAAATACATCTTTTCCGTAAGTGTCTGAAAAACTAGTAAGGCATGTCAATATGGAAATGAAGAAAGCCCAGCTCTTGAAACACTTCAGTTGCTGAGCAGTAATGGTAAATTTTCTGTCACTTGTTACATAATCCTCTCTTCTACAGTTAGTCCTTATCTCTCATATAAGATGCATTTTCTAGGTATCTCTGATTTCAAAATGTCAGAGATAAGCTCTTATGAAATATAGAAATGACAGCAAAGACAGGTATGAATGGTAAAATGAAATAGACATGACTATTTCCGTATATATATGGCATAGAAGAACACTAACTTATGATTCAGTTTCAACATAATGACATAGAGTAGAGTAGGAGAATTACTAGTTCAAGGCCTGTCTGGTCTATATAACAAGATCTTCTCCCAAAAAGCTAAGTTCAGTAGGCCACTTCCTGTTTTGAGCTAATTTCTAAGGTATTGTAAGCTGTAGAATATTTTGTTTTGAAAATGGAACTCTTATTTTTCCTTGTTAAATGGAATTACCCTCTTCTGTTATTCATCTAGGAGAGTCTCAGACTAGACTGACATGTGAACTTAAGTGTCATTTGTCTATAGCCTTTTATTTGGGGGTTATAAAATGACATTCTAATTCTTATTACAATTTCATTGGTAATAATTAAAAGACAAGATACATAAGTACTGCAATATTAATATACACAACTTTTAAGCATCAGTGTCATGCCAATTAGATATTATTTCTCTGATTTTTAGGCAACGGATTTTTCATTTAGAAGTAAGTAGTTTGCCCACGATGAGAATATATCAGTACACAGAGAGATATCAACTTCTATTCATTTAATACAATGCAGTACTTCAAAAATTAGCACTTAACTTTAGTAATGTTTCATGATTATTGATAGATGCAATGGCAATTAAACCAACATGGTTCCTTCAAAACATTCTAAACACTTTACTTTTATCAATAAAAAGTCTATTTGGAAAATGAAATTGATAGTATTCCCTACAAATGGTGGAGCAATTTATTTCCTGCCAAATATTTTTGTTGCGCAATCATGCATCATGCATTTCTGCAGGAATTCATCTTGTCACCTAAGTAATGTAACAAGAATCTTTGCCTCAAAGATTTTTGCTGGAACTGGCCATTTTTTCTAGCTAGCATTAGTCACTGAATTTTTTTGTCAGTGTTGATTTTGAAATTTCTTCAGAAGTTATTGATGAAAATCAGATGTTTTACCTAAATACAGGATATAGCTCATTTAATTTATGTTAATTTATTTTTTCTAAAATTGAAATATGTTTCTTAGGGTTTAGGGCCATGGTGTCCATGTGTGCATTTATCACAAATCTAGTGCCTAATGCACTAGAGTTTTGTTATATGCCTAAAACCATCAATAAATGATTCAAGAAAGTTTCTTTTAAAGTTGTTCTCCCCTTTGAGTCTGTCAGTTTTTTGAAATTAAATATAACTTTAGTCTAAAACATAAAACCAAAGTGGAATAGAAGTAGATGAAAAAATAAAAGTAAGAAAGGGGCATATTTTTATCTTACTATACAGTCTGCAGCTTATTTAAATTCTTTTTGTAAAATAGTTTGTGACAGGAAAGGGGAAAGGACATTCTAGTGTACCTAGGATTCAGAGAAAGAAAAAGAAAACAAAAATAAATAAGAAGGTATGCTGAGTCCTTGAATACAGTCATTATTGTACATGTACCAAAGAAAAACTTATCATACTTTATAGGCAACTGTAGAAATAGCTAATCTTGCCAATTGCAAATAAAAGGCTCAAGGAAGCCAACTGGCTTAACCTTGCTTGTATACTCTTTAATAATGCTGTATTCAGAAGCTTGTTTTCAATAATATGTCTCCCTCTTTTAGTGTTTGCTATTGGAAGAATGTGGAAGAATTCATGATAGAAATCACTCACTAGAAAGTAACCTGAAAAGAGTTTGACACTCTAAAGTAAATTTGACATAAATAATTGATAATTTCTACAAAAACATAATAACTTTGTTGTCTCTCATTTCTGACCTTGTAAATTTTTAAATTTATCATTTCTTACATCTAAATTTTTGCTTCTTTCTTGTCTTAGATCTGAGG
This sequence comes from Microtus ochrogaster, assembly GCF_000317375.1. Classification (NCBI taxonomy): domain Eukaryota; kingdom Metazoa; phylum Chordata; class Mammalia; order Rodentia; family Cricetidae; genus Microtus; species Microtus ochrogaster. The sequence continues at coordinate 1,225,372 of NW_004949132.1, forward strand.
ATAAAATGGAATTAACAGCTATTGGTGGTCATGGCACACATAAAGTTGTCTTCTAAGCCTAAGAAACTATAATGAGTATCTTTGAACCTACTCAAGTTTTCCTTAATAAGTATTTTTTATCTATAAATCCCTCTGTCCTAAATGTTCCCTCTCCTAAATCACAGAAGTAAGCCAATATGAAATGCTTTCATTAGAAGGAGGTATTCTGACTAGTTTTATGTCAAGTTGCTATGATCCAGAATCACTTGGAAAGAGATAACCTCAATTGAGAAAATTAAACCATAAGATTGTACTGTGAGCAGTGCCACCCCTAGTATGGTGGTCCTGGGTGCAGTTAGAAGGCAAGCTATGCAAACCATGGGATAAAGTCAGTAAACAGCGTTGTTCCATAGCTGTGCCTCAGTTATTGCTTCCAGATTCATTCTCTGGTTTCCTTCAGTGGTGGATTGTAATAGGGAAGCAAAAGTGGAATAAACCCTTTCCTTCTAAATTGCTTTTGGTCATAGTGTTTTGTCACATCAATAAAAACTCTAATTGAAGCACAAATTGGTACCAGGAGTGGGATATTTCTGTGAAAGACTTGCCATGTATTTTGGGGAGGGTTGTTGGGACACTGGAATTTTGAGCTAGGAAAAGACATGGAGTGATCAGAGCTCGGTGGGTGGTTCTACAGGAACTCAGAAGATAATAATGCTGGGAGCAGTGCAGATGGTGGAGGTCTTACTTTTTTGTTGTATGTTTTGCATTAGTCAGCTGAAGGATCAGCTGCAATTAACAAGAGAAAAGCAGTTGTAGTAAAGACCTTGTTTATCTGAGACAATTAATACTGGTCATCAGAAGCTGATATATTAGTTGTAATTTAAAATTGGAACCAGCATTGTTGAGGTGAAACCTTATGGGGTTATTTCCCGAGTCAGCACACTGAATCTCTGGTCCAAAAAGAGCCAAGGCTATATCTCATTCTAACAATCGAAGATGGAAATGTGGTGGTGGCTTTGAAGAGGTCATGGAGAACAGCTGAGGCTTGGCACTGTGTGTCAGGGCTGGCTGGAGTCCCTGAAGAGGAAGCAGGATAGACTATTGATGGATGTGCCTCCCAGCTGCAGTGGAGATCATAACATTTCAGAGATGCCAGTACTATTGGATGACTGCCAAGGACAGTAGCATCTGTGTCAGTGGAGTTGACCTGAATCTTGGAGACAAACTTGACATGCTGTGAATGACAGAGTCAGTGATATGTATATGTTGCAAGGAGGGGCTGCTTGTTCATCCTGGCCGCCCTGCCCTGCTAGCTTAGCCCTGAAATAACCACACAGAAACTGTATTAATTAAATCACTGATTGGCCCATTAGTTCTAGTTTCTTATTGGCTAATTCTTACATCTTAATTTAATCCATTTCTATTAATCTGTGTATCACCACGTGGCAGTGGCTTACTGGGTAAAATTCCCAGCATGTCTCTGGTGGCTCCATGGCATTCCTATGATTCTGTTTTCTTCCCCCCAAAATTCAGTTCTGTCTTCCGCACCTACCTAAGTTCTGCCCTATCAGGTCAAGGCAGTTTCTTTATTCATTAACCAATACAAGCAACACACAGAAGGGACTCCCACATCAGTGTGTCTATCCCTTTGAAGTCCAGAATATCATTCAAGAATCCCCAACATTGGGCATTGAATTATTTACACTTTTTTTGTTTGTTTACATTTTTTTTGAGGCAGGGCTTTTCCTGTAGCATTGGAGCTTGTCCTGGAACTCACTCTGTAGACCAGAAATCTACCCATCTCTGCTTCCTGAATGCTGGAATTAAAGGTGTGTACCACCACCACCAAGCTAAGTGTTTGAATTTTTACAGGCTGTGGGACTTTTAAAAAGTTGAAATATTTGTTTATGTGGGTTTTCAGTTTTTCTTTCTTGAGAGGTAGAGAGAACATGAAGTTGGGTAGGGAGAGAAGTGGAAAGAATCTTAGAGGAGTTGGGAACAAGGGCAAGAATGTGATCAAAATATAATGTATGAAAAACATTTTAAAGAAGTAATTTTATTGCTAGTATTAACATGAGATCTTAGGGATGTACATGAAAGGAAAAGTTAACATTTTTATTAACTAAATTATTTAATTTATTTCACATTCTAACTGCATTGTCCTCTCCCTCCCCTCTGTTCATTCTCTCCCCACCTCCCTTCTTCCCCCATCCAGTCCTCTTTTATCTCCCTTCCCATGGGTCTCAACAGGTTTTACAGTGATGTATTTGTTTGTCAAATTCACAGGGTAAAGTGTTTTGGCTTGTTTATGTCAAATCAACACAAGTTAGAGCCGTTTTGAGAGAGAAAACTACAACTGAAAAAAAAATGCCTTCTCCAGATTGGTCTGTGGGCAAGTTTATGGTACATTTTTTTTCTAGTGGTAAAAAAAATTGATGTAGGAGAGTCCAGTTCACTGTGTCTCCTCCAGAGTGGTGGTCTTACATGTTATAAGTAGGCAAGCTGGGCAAACAGTAACAAGAAGCATGTCAATAAGCTGCACTTCACCATGGCGTCTGTTTTAGTTCCTACACCCACGTTCCTGCCCTGCTTGAGTTTCTACCCAAATTTTCCTTAGTGATGGAAAGTTCCTTGGAAGTGTAAGTGAAATAATCATCTTCAAGTTTCATTGGCCGTTATGTTTTTATCACAGCAATAAAAACCCTAATGACACAGGGCTAGCTCGGAACAGGAAAAGGATTGACAGGAATGGGCAGGTAACAAAAGACAATAACAGAGAAAATATATATGATCAAAATTTATAATGTACAAGTAGGAAATTAGAAAGCATATATTTCATTATATTTTAATGGAGCATTATTTTTAATAAGGCATTTCTTAGTGTGATGGTTAATCCTCATTGTTAACTTGATTGGATTTAGAATCACAGGGAAATAAATACATTTTGGAGAATGTGTATGGGGTCATTTCTAGAAAACATTAACTTGAAAAGGAGAACCACCCTGAATGTGGGTTGTACCATCCCATGGGTGTTAGGGTCTCAGACTAAATTAGAAGAAGAAAGTGAGCCAAGAATCAGAATCTTGGCTGCAAATGCGATGTGACCAGTTGTCTCACTCTCATGCTTCCATGCTTTCCTGGCCATGATGGACTATAACACTTTGAACTGTAAACTCTCTTCCTCAAACTGCTTCTTGTCATGAATTTGGTGATATTAATGAGACAAGTAACTAATACACAAATACATCAATTTCATTAACTTTGCTTGAATTCTTTCTTAAATCATGTAACTTTTTATACCTTTTTAGTCAATTGTGAATAGAGAATACAGATTAGGTAGTAGGTGACCCTAAGTAACCATTTTGCTTTTATTAAATATTTTTGGGTTTTATGTTGAAGGTGTCATGAAAATTCAAGGTGGATAAAGATGTATTTACAAAAACTACACCTACAGATTGGAAGAGTAAGGATCTAGGCAAATTCTTTCATAAAGGCAATAAAAAGGTTGAAAGAAAGCAGAACAATAACAACAGCAAAATTCTTGAATTCTAGAAAATAACCAAAAGCATAAAATTAACTTAAAAGATATCAATTCTAAAACAATATACTGAACATTGGTATATAAAACTATACTGCTTAAACTTGAATGTAATTCCATTTCTCTCTTATCATAGTAATAGATTACACTAGCTATGAAAAAACATCAGCTGTTGAACTGGGAGTTGACCTGATTTGGAGTGTTATGTTAAGCCCCATCCCTAGAACACATTCAGTATTTCAATATTAACTATTACAGTTTTCACAAAGCATTCTATTCCCATGGCCTTGGGCTATTTGACCTGACTCTGAGTTCAGTTCCTTGGAAAAACCCCTATCCCTGGGGTATTACTGAGAACAGTAGCAATAAGCTGGATTTAGTAACACATCATTTGGCTAAGTCTATAAATTTATTTAGAACAAAGAAGATACTGGCTAAAAAAAATCCTAAAAGTTGGTAATGAAAAAAAGAGTAGCATAAGGGACTTAATAATGCTCCAGTATATTACAGGATATCATCTAGGTGGCACATATGTGCACGTCTGTGCACAGTACTTCAGCACAAGGAAAGGTAATAATACACCTTTTTCCTATCTTCAGTGTTCTACTCAAATGGGAGGTAATATCTAAGACTGAAATAAATTTTGTTTCAGAACAAAGTGAAATAAAAACTGACATTTCATAAAATATTCTGAACAGTTATTATTTAATTCCAAACTATGATCTTTTAGAATAACTCTATTTTTTTAAGAGAAGGTCTCTCAATGTTGCCCTAGTTGTCCTGGAACTTTCTGTGTAGACCAGGCTGTCCTTAAAGTCACTGAGATCTACCTGTATCTGCCTCCTGAGTGCTAGGATTAAAGTCATTTCAAGAGCAACTTCTAAGATGTCAAGCCAGAAAATAAGCTATTACTCCAGAAAAAAGAAAGAGAAGAAAGTAGCAGCCCAACATTTCAAGAAGTATAGAATGTTCAGAATTAATCTGGGAAGGATACTAAAACAAAAAGCAATGAGGAACGAAATCCTTGACACAACAAGGAACATGGAGGGAGAGAAGAAGACCTGATCCCAAATGAACTATAATGTATTGTTTTAAATGTGTAATTTTAAGTAAGTTATTAGACTGGATAACAGAACTGGAAATTATATCCAACTAAAAGAGAATTGACTCACCCACAGAAGGTAAAGCACAAGAAGACAAACCCTGGAAGGACAGTCCTGAGAAACAAACAGAACCTGTGTGTTCATGCAAACCTGTACACATCCACTTTCTCTCCCATAATTGCCAGGATAATGCTTGCAACTCATTTTTTAAAGGTTAGAATAAAAGGTTTTTGTAAAATTAAGAACAGAAGTTATAAGACATGGAAAGTAATAGAAAAATGTGGTCCATAGTAAGAAACAAAAGCAGGCACTATGTAGAATATGTGATTGGGGGAAGATCTTCAAGGGTGAAGTAACAGGGAAAGCAATTTGCTGTGAAGGAGGATATCGATCCTTTAAGGACCCATATTGATCTCCGTAAATTATTATAACAATAAATCTTTGACTCATATCTATGTTTCTTAGGACTTCTTTGGCTCACCTTTCAGGACCAGAGCTAAAAAAATTGAGCAAGAACACATCTTGACCAGGACTGCTTATTTCTTGTCCCACTGACATGGTTTTCCTTAAGTTAAGTCTAAAATCTCATATAAGTAACTGAAGGTGAATCTAGGGTCACTAGACTATATTTACCCAGCTTCCTCTTGCGGCAATTCATTTCTCTTTCTCAGTTGTTTCCCAATACTCTTTTGGCATAGTGAAATAAATGGCCAGAGATTTTGCTTTAAAACTTTAATTGCAACACGACTTAAGCAAAAGCCCCCAGAAGAATAATACACAGTGGAAGTTAAGTGGTGCATGCTAAAAATTATTTAAGAAATGTTGTCTTAAACAAAACCTTCATTAATACTTTTAACTGAAATAAGTTTGTAAGTGTTGTACTTAATTTTCCTACTCTACTGGAATTTTGGTATTCTTGCCTTATTCTGTTCAAACTTAGGAAATCTATAGTTACTATATTTTATCATGTGTCCACATATTTAAAATTATAAAACACTTCCAGAAATTTATGCTGGTACATCTTATTAAAATTATTTTTATTTTTAATATTTTTTGCTTTATGGTAGAATCTTGTTTGGATGCAATACTTAAATAATATCAAAATTATGTAGAGATCTCAAATTTCTTAGATGCTTTCACTATTTAGAATTCACAGTTTCCAGTGAATCATACGTGGTGAACTAATATAGACTAACATACTTGATGATAAGGACTACAAAACAATAACAATTCAGAGGTACATGATCAACTATCCATTTTTGTATTTTACATGATTCTCATTAATCAAGTTCCTTTCTATTGGTAACAAAAGAACTATAAAACAGAGTTTAGTAAAACTAGTTTGTCATCCTCAAGATCTTGTTCTAATTGTACAGAAGACAAAATTTGCTTACTGTGGTTGATATGTGCCACCCACTGGTGAAATTCATGTATTCACAGGTTGCAGGATTGTGAGGAACTCAAAATTAGGAAACTCACCTCAATCAAGAGAAATGGGATAGTATAGATAATTTATTTTCTGTTGCTTGTCTACTTGCTTTCTAATAATATTTTTTTAAATTTAAAACTAAATACTTGAAATTTAAATTGTTTAAATAGCACATTCAAATTCTCATTTTGTACTTCTTACTAAAATAAACAATCCGTGAGTGCTCTGTGGAGGGGATATCATTAAGCAGGGGAGGGAGTGGAAACTGGGATTGGTATGTAAAATAAAAAAAAAAAGATTATTTGTTTTCTGTTTTAAAATATAAAAAAACACACAAAAGAAGGGAATATTATGTTTAGAGTATATAAGATGGATTAAAACAAAACAGAAAAGTGATTAAGTGCTTAGTAATATTAAATGTCTTTACTGAAATTTTGAAGAGAAAATATGCTTTTTATATTTTTCTCATATTTTTAAATTGAAAATAGATTTTTCATGCAATATATTCTGGTTACTATTTCCCCTTCCACAACTCCTCTAAAATTTTCCCCATCTCCCCTTCTATCCATAGTCATACCTTTCTGTCTGTCTTTAGAAAAGAAATAGGTATCTAAATAATAGACTTAAAATAAAATACAATAAAACAAAAACTAAACCAAATTGTACAAAAATAACAAGCAGAAGCAAAAGAGACAAAGAAAATTCAGAAGAAACACACATAGATGCAAGATACATGCTTGCACATAAAGACATTTTCCCAAACCTGAAAGAAGCCAAAATATGCATATATAAGACCCATAAGTTAAAAAAGTCCTGAGAAATATTATAAGACAAAGAAACTCTAAAGATGTTATTGAGTTTGTTTTGTGTTGGCCATATACTTCTTGGCATAGGGCCTACCCTTAAGTCTTGTTTGTATGCATAGTGAGATTCTGTTGGGAAAAATGCCTAATTTTTTTTTATTAGAGATTGCTTCTGGGTTAGGGATGTAGGCTTATGTCCACCTTCACTACCAGTTCTAGAATCATTTGCCATATAGTAAAGGCTATATATGGGAAACCCATTGCCAACATCATCCTAAATGGAGAAAAACTTGAAGCACTCCTATTCAATCAGGAATAAGATATGGATTTCCACTTTCTCCACTCATATTCAATATAGTTCTCATAGTTCTATCTAGAACAACAAGATATGAGAAAGAAATAAAGTGATATAAACAAGATAAGAAGTATCTAATATCCATGTTTGCAGACAGAGATACCAGGAAGACTCCACCAGTTAAAACTGGTAAAACTGCTGTTATCTAGCATAGGGCTTGTTCAGAAATCTGGAAGTAGAAGTACCACATGATTCAATTTTACCACCCTTGGACATAAATTCAAAGGACTCTGTATACTAATATACAGACACTGGCATATCAATGTTCACTGCTGTTCAGTTCACAATAGCCAGGGAGTGGAAACAGCCTAGATTTCTATCACCTAAAGAATGGATAACGAAAACAAGCCACACATTCCAATGAAATTCCACTCAGTTATAAAAATGAAGTTTACAGGTAAATGCATGATACTGGAAAAAATATACAAATAAGTTAACTCAGACCCAGAAAAACAAATGTTGCATTTGCCCCCTTGTATGTGGAGCCTAGCTTCAAATCTTTAGATTTTTGTTTGAATTTGAATACCTATACAGGCCAGGAACCTAGATAGGCTCTTTGTAGGTGAGAAATCTTAAGGGCTAGAGATAGTATAAAACAGGAGCATGAAAGAAAAGTGGGGAACACTAGGGAGAAGGCTAAGTGGGGAGATTGTTAAAGGGTGTAACTAACAATAAGGATGTTGAAAGTCCATGTATATGCTTACTATTTTTCAAGCGTCCTCAAATAATAGTTTTTAAAAAATTTAATCAAAGTTACCCTCTAGTGATTGAGGATCATTTCCCCTATAAGAAACCACAGATTATTAAACAAGAAACACAGTGCCAAGTATAAGACACCTCCCTTCAAGTTGTTGGTACATGGGGTCACAGAGACCATTCAAACAGTGCCTAATTGTGTTATTTTGCTTGGTTTCCTGTCAGAACTTAATAATAAGACCATATTGCTGAATATACAATTTACTTGGGTCACAGAACATGGAGAAATCAAGGTCGAATTTACCTTGAAACTTCTTCACTACTCTTTAACTTTCATAGTGCCAGAAGCTGCTATGAAGACTGCTGGGGAAAAATAGTCAACAACAACCTTATCCATCTGTAAACTCTATAATAACTCCACAATAGGGTAAATTACCATTCAACCTGGTAATGGATATTCAGTGGTGAAATGGTGACATGAAGGTTATGGTTGTAGCCACTGACTTTATGTTTTGATGAGGCCTACTCCACAAGAGGAAATGCATGCCTTGTACTTTAAATATAGCCATGAATTCATGGCTAGGGAGCTCATGGGCCCTAGAAGAAAACCTATTGCTATTGTTTTGCTAAATAAACATAGTGTCAAACTGCCTCTAAAATCCTCATGTTTATGCTTATTTATTACTGACACTCTGAAGAATTAAAGGAGAATATTCTTTTAAGTATGAATGAGGATTAATACAAGACTTACAGATGTTCAAAGCAGAGAAATGAAGTGTCAAATCTCTCCAGGGACTCGGACCCTGATAAGCTGTTCTTGTTCCAGTGCATCGCTGCCCCTACACTTGTTTATACGTATGTGAAGCAGTAATTGGATTCAATGATTTATTAAAAAGAAGAAACAGGTAAGAAAAAACGAGGAAGCCTGGAAACCCTACTCTGCCCATTAGAACTAGGTGGAATCACTGGTGAGGCATTTCAGAGAGTCTGAAGGTAACCTGTACCATATTACCATATTAAAACACATATCCTTAAGTGGAAATTTAAAATGCTAATAACACAAGAGGCAGGAAAATTATATGTAGAGCTAAATGTAAAAGAACATGTATAAGAAAGTCCATGGCGGGCCTGGAGAGATGGCTCAGTGGTTAAGAGCATTGTCTGCTCTTCCAATGGTCCTAAGTTCAATTCCCGGCAACCACATGGTGGCTCACAACCATCTGTAATGAGGTCTGGTGCCCTCTTCTGGTGTGCAGGCATATACACAGACAGAATATTGTATACATAATAAATAAAAAAAAGTCTATGGCTTATAAATGACCCCCAAACTTGTACCATATAAATGATCCAACTCTTATGTCATGAAAGCCATAACCCCATGGAGACTGATGAGCTGCTAAACTCGTTCACTCTGCACTGGCCTGCTTTATAGTATATTTCTTCTTAAAAATTTTTTTTACTTTGTTTGCTAATACCCGTGTGTGTGTGTGTGTGTTTCCAATTCCTGATTGTGAGATAAAAAAATTTCGAGAAATAACACACCAAACCCTAACGTCCATCAATATCACTGACCTTATTGAAAAAGAAACTTGGGTCACTGTAAATCTAGTATGTTGGGGATACTTAGTATTATGTTGTATACAGAAAAATTAGAGAGCTAGCATTTTATTGTATTTTGTTGTTGTCATTGTCCTTGCTGCTTTTGAATCTTGTAGACTCTAAGTAGGTACCCCACCAAGGAAGCACAGTGAAAGTTTTGTGTTTTTGATATTTTAGTAAAAGCTGAAAATACACTTCATTACACAATGAATATATCCATCTTACTAAGAGGAAAAGAAAACAAACAATTTTAAATTTCAGTAAGTGGACACTAACTATGACATAGTGAAAACATCATGTCAATAGTATATCCTGATTAATATGAACAGTTAAGATGTGTAGCTGTAAGACATCTCATTGATTGTATGAAAGATAGATTTCAAAATTGAATTGCCATCCATTATAATAAAGTATAATTATGCTGCTGTTTTTTCCAATCTTGGAGTACTTAAAAATGAACATTATGTGTAACTAGTCCATCTACTATAAGCATATTTTCTTTTGATTACAAAAGAGATAAAATGTCTTTTGAGTCATTAAACACAATATAAAATTAATGAATAGATTTTTCATCTAAGATTTCTTGCTGTGAGTAACAGAACTGATTTTTAAAGATCATAGGAACATAAAAGTATGCATGAAATGAAATAATATTGCAAGAAATATTAATTTATTTTATATCCCAATCATTCACAAAGAAATTATATATCTACTTCATAATAATAATTTCAAGCTCTAAGTAACTTGTTCAGAACAATTTAACTACATATGTTCATTAAAGAATTTTATGATGTAGATGAAAACCTAGGAATGTCTACATCAATCTCCCACCAATAATATAGAAATTCCTTTAATAGCTTTTAGGGATAGAATTCCTTTCTGAATAGCATAGCTTTTCATTTTATTGAACCGTAATTTCCTTTCTGCATATTTTACTATTGATCTTGTTTTTGCATGTCACGACAAATGACCATGAAAAATGTTAAACTATTTAAATAATTATTATACCCCCTCTCACTATACCTGTCAATTAAAAAGTGCTTTTCTCCATATTTTTATTTAAATATTTACTTTTCATTTTCCATACCAACTCCAGTTCCCCCTCCCTTTCCTTCTCTGTCCCCACTCTCCCCTTACTGATTTCTCATGCTCACAAATATCTAAAGTAGTATTATAGCCTGAAATTCTTGTTTTCCATTTTGCTTCTTTTTCCTTTAGGCTTTTATAATGATCTGTTTCTGACTCTGAACCCCTAAAGGAACTGAGTGACCTTTAGACATTGTGCTAAACCTAAATTATAAAAACAAAAAAAAAATAGAATGGGATCACCCACAAGCAATCGTGTTCTGGAGTAAACTTTGCTCGTTATTATACTAAATTCTCTACACAAAGGTGTTCCTAACCACCGTTTTTAAATGTTTTCTTTATCATATCACAGTTGTACAAAATCACTTGTTTCATAATATTTTTTGTAAACATAAGAATTTTGGTCATGTTTTTCCCCAGTGTTATATCATGACTCCTCATCCTTCCTTTCTGGTAGTCCCCTTCCTCTTTCCAAGAAATCCCACTTCTTCTTTAATTTCTTTTTTTTATTGATCTTTATTGAGCTCTACATTTTCTCTGCTCACCACCCTGCCTCTCCCTTTCCCATTCAGCCTTCCCCCTTAAACCATTTCTAAATATAAACAAATAAGCAAGCAAAAACCAAACCAAACAAAAATCTACCTTGATTCTGTGTAATGAGAAAAAAAATGTTCAAGATGCCTCAATATTTTAGAGGAACCTTTGGGTGACTATCCAGGCAGCCAAATGCCCCTGTTGTTCTTTAGTTTTGGAAGTTATTTGTTCTGGACTTCTTGTTTACTCAGGTAATAGTATATTCTTCTCAGGTCTCCAATTGGGCTTGAAAACCAGATAGTTATATATAATTGGAGTTTCTCCTAATCATGATAGAAAGTAAATTAGGTACAAAACTTTGGAATCATCATGAGAGGATAGATAATGGAAAATTTTCTTTGAATTTGCCAAATACAAATAGACTAGACATTGTGAATATAATTCTTACCTGATAACTGTTCTTAATGCTTATAATTTTATTATGTTAGAGCTAAAACCTTTTCTTTTTATTTAGGCCAAAGGGGGGATGTTTTGGAACATTCCTTTACATTTTTGGAAAATGTTACTATGATTGGTTTAATAAAGAGCTAAATGACTAATAGCTAGGCAGGAAAAATTTAGACAGGACACCGAGGCCTTGTGGAAAAAGGAAGAGTGATCAGCCCAACACAGAGGAAGCAGGACATGCAGAAAGAGGAGTAAAAGACACAAGCCAGTTAACAGTATGTAGATTAATAGAAATGGGATAATTTAAGTTATAACAGCTAGTTATAAACAAGCCTAAGCTAAGATCAATCTTTCATAATTAATAAGAAGTCACTGTGTCATTTGGGAGCTGGCTGGCAGGACAGAGAAAGACTCGTTGCTTACTTTCTAATTGCATGCATTAGAATGTTACATATATAAATTACATATATAATATATATTATATTATTTATTTTTTTCCTACCATCATTAAATAGACGTACAGCATTTGGGGGAAGAATTACAAATTTAGTTTTCTATGAGTTGTCAAGTGCATAGCTGATAATCTGTGAAGCAATGAACCGTGAATGATATTTACTTATACTATGAATTGTGTTTGAGATTAAACAAATAGAAACAAAGAAAAAAGGAAAACGTTTACATTTTTAGAACTGGATGTAGAAAAAACAATGACCATTGCAATTGAAAATATAGATTTTACTTTCTTCAGCTGAGGTCAGAATACTAAAAAGTTCATTGCTTTGATAGTTCTATCTGTTCCATAGAGACATAAAGCAATTGGAACAATGTTCTAAATTCTTTGTTATGTCAATTTATTTCATTTATTTTCATGAGTGTTGTCTACCTGCCTGTAGTCAAATGACCTCTGCCAGAACAAGGATGCAAAGTAAATTAATATTGTTATTTTGTGACTATATTGAGCAATAATTAATATGCTAAGGCTGTACATCTCTAAGTAGGAAAGAAGGGGAAAGTAATAACAACTAGATATGTCATATTCTACACATAAGATTATAAAGAACACTAGACTATATTTTTTTAAATATCTCTCGTAATTTTTATGAATATATATATGCCATTATTTCTTTTATACTATATTTTTAATCCACACACACCTATCCTGGAACTATGAACCCTTTTGAAGCTGGACCCCAACAAATGCCACCCCAAATTTGGACCCTGACAATTCCCCAGCTTTCCATCACTCTAATAAAATACCTGAGATAATAAACTTATGAAGACAAAGATTCACTTTGACTTCTGGTTTTATAGGTCCCATGTAGGACTAAGCAGACTCATCAAAATATCCAAGTAAATATCCTGAGTTTTTTCCCATTAAGATAATTATGGGGTTTAAGTCTATATCACAGGGAACTTGTTGATATTTGTCCTCAAAATTACTCCAAATTGTAGTATCTACTAATGAGTTTTTCCTTAGGGTATGGAGTATACAATGAAATTATTAAGTATTTTTGATAGAAGATTTGGGAAGAAAATATTTCATTAAAAATAATGATATTTAGATAAATAGTCCTGAAAATCTAAGTAGTCTTATGAATTCATTTGCAAGGCGAAAGGAAGCTTTAATTTATTTGTTGAAAAATTTGAAAGCCCTGACATAATGTTAGGTATACACAAGTACATAAGATTGACAAGGGCCTTGCTTAATCATTTTGATAGTTTGTTTGAATGTTTAAGGAAGAGAAATTAAGATCACAATGTAGCCTGGTGGTGGTGGCACACACCTTTAATCCCAGCACACGGAGGCAGAGGCAGGCAGATCTCTGTGAGTTCAAGGCCAGACTGGTCTACAAGAGCTAGTTCTGGGACAGGCACCAAAGCTACAGAGAAAGCTTGTTTCAAAAAACCAAAACAAAAGAAAAGATAACAATGTAGACTCTAAGCCAGCCTTATGGAATATATAAGGCCTGAAGAAAGAGTAATAAGATTAAATAGAGATATTTTAAAGAAAAATTTAAGTAGAACTTTGTTGCACAGCAATTTCTTCCAAATTTAAATATTCCATCTTTTAATAAGCTTGTTAAATAAAACTCAGTAAGCAAACAAATTGAGCAGTGCTTAGAAAGTAAACAACTCAGAATTCTCAGACTTTTTCTGAAATTTACAAGATTCATAAGACTTCCATTTCCAAAGTTACATAAAGCAGTAACAATTGTCAGGGAGAGGAAACTCTCTGATCTGTTGAGCTGCCTATAATTTGTATAAAAAGCACCAGGAATGCAGAATTCATGAATCATCCCCCATGTACTAGGTCAGTCTTTTCCATGATGCAACTACCTTTGAATTATCTATGCTTCTGTAAATAAGTCCTCAACCTCACTCATATAACCAGTCTCTTTAACGTTTCTGGCTAACTAGCTAGACTTGGGTGGAAATACTTCTTTGGTCTATTGTTGGTACTTTCTCTAGAGGGAATCTGTTTGTGTCACTGTAGGAAGATTCACAGGATAATTATTTTCATGGATTGACACTGGTGGTGAAATGGCAGAGAATCAGCAAAGTCCACAATGCCTGGTGGAAGAATATAGATGCCCAACAGGCATGGTGGTACTCAACAGATGCCCAGCAAATGATGATGGATATCCAGTGGTAGATGGTGGAATTTCAGTGAGAAATGATGAATGCCTAATTAGATATGATGGATACCCAATGACAGATGATGGATGACCAGCAGATACTGTGAATGATTGGTAGCTGATGGTAAAAATATGTTTCATGAAAATACAAAAGACTTGCAGCACTATATGACACAAATTTATTTATTAATGATCATATGAGATAATCTCTGGGATTATCTGGTGGTGCCAACAGTGTATAGGTAGTCTTTCATAGAAAGCACTTATTAGGAAGTGTAGATAATAAGGCAATATATTTATTATATCAAAAATTTAAAGTTTTGTCTTTTGTACTCATTTCTAAAAGGCCTTTCACAAGCTTAAACACTGTCTTAAGTCAGGTGGATAACATCATTGTGTAGGGCAACTAAATGAAAAAATTGAGGGATTGTAGAAAGGACAGCAAAGATGGAGCTTACACACTGTTAAAAGCCATTTAAATTACAAATCTTAAAAAAAATGTTACCAGTCTACAGTTGAAATTCAGTTGCTGGCCGTAGGAAACAATAGACAAATTATCTGTGATCATGTCCATTTTTAAATTTTAAATGTCTATATGCACTATGTGTGTGCAGTATCTCCAAAGTCCAGAAGATCACAGTAAGTGTGGTTACCTGGTTGTGTGCACAAGACGTGCAGAAGTTCACAACAGTCAACATTCCAGCACGGGTGGGAAGTGGGTATATGGCCCTCCACCTGTAGCTGAGGAGCTATTCACAGCTGATGGCTGCTAGAAGAGAGTTAGGTCTTTTAAGAGTTGTGACTCCTTATAGGTTTACCATGTTCCAGTGAATGGCTAATATCCATACACATAAGGACAATACTAATTAGATTCATTGTATTTATAAAAAAATAAATGAAAAACAGAGGACACAAGAGTGAGAGAGAGAGAGAGAGAGAGAGAGAGAGAGAGAGAGAGAGAGCGCTATGGGGAGGATCTGGAAAGACTTTATAGGAGAGACTGTGGGTTAATGATTATTAAAATATATTGTATATTTGTAGGAAATTCTTGAAGAATGAATAAAAATATTATATTTTAAATAGTTAAATGGCTTCACTTTTAGAATAAAATTGTAGGTAGAAAAAATCTACAAATACTTAATACACATGAAAAATATTTTCAAAGAAATCAAAGTGATTCTACTTAGCTCATGTTTACTTTCATGAAGTATTTGATTCTAGAATGTCCCCATGGACACTGAGATAATCACCAAAAATCCCAGGGATAAAGGTCAATAGCAAAAGGGAGGATCAGTGCTTTTAGATACATTTCTAACCTCATTCCCCAAATATGTTTTTGATCACTGGCTTTGAGAATCTCTTTCTCTATTTTCCTGAAAGACATGTATTTCTGACAAAGGGGAGTTGGGGTTTGAAAAGTTGTTTGAAAGGAATGAAAGGAAAATAAAATGTGCATTGTAGGGTTAAGCCAGCCCCTTTAGGGGGCGGGATTGCCTCGGGCGAATGTTGACTGATAAATTGGGCTCGCGGAGCCTGCGCGCCCCTTTTTCTGCTTCCTGTAAAATGGCTACAGACGGGAACCTCAGTTCTGTAAGTTTATTTAAACATTAAAGCTGTATATATTCTTTAATATCTGCCTTGCATTTATTTAAGCCGATACATTTGGCACCCGCCCCGTGAAGCTTTGCGGTTACCCGCCCCGGAGGCTCCTGGGGGCTACCGCTCCCAGAAGCACCTCGCCCCAGAGGTCTCCCTGGACGTGCAAACTGGCTGCGGAAGCAGCTGAGATTCTGAGCGACTCGATCTTTCCTGGTGCATGCTTGCTAGAGAATCAAGTGGGACGGGAGAGCTAGCACTCCCCGGCAGTTTGGAATCTGCAGCACCTCTGTAATAGCGTGATCAGTCTCTATTCCCCCCCAACCTCCGCCAGTGCTCGGGTCACATGACAGCGGCCCTGCAAGCCGGCTCAAACCGGCATCCCTTTGATTTGTTCACTTTGGCGGCTTTTCTTTCTGTTCCCTTTCTGGCCCAATTGCTATTTATCAGCCTGGTGTCTGCTCCAATTTTTGTTTTTGAGTCATTTATTA
>NW_004949132.1:1249235-1256073 GCF_000317375.1 Microtus ochrogaster
CCCCATTTCCTGCCTCCTGTAAAATGGCTACAGACGGGAACCTCGGTTCTGTAAGTTTATTTAAACATTAAAGCTGTATGTATTCTTTAATATCTGCCTTGCATTTATTTAAGCCGATACAGTGCATCTTAGTTTATGTGTCTTTATTCCATTTTTGTGGAATGATTAAATTCCAATGAAAATTCATCTTTACCTATGTGTATAATGTGTTCTCAAATACTGATGCTTACTATGAATGTGAAGACCAAAATATGGACTTCAGTTTCCTTAATTCCTTATTTCAGTGTCTCCCCTAGTAACACAATTTAATGTATGGTGTCAGTCTACCTTACATGTAGCATTACAACAAATATGTGTTTATATGGATTTATATGTGTTTTAAATATGTAAAGTAACAGGTATAAAATGTTACCTCTAAGATATTAATAGATTAATAGTGGACAGATATCTCAGGGGTTGCTGTGAGAAGCTAAATTTGTATCCTGACCAGCGGGATGCAAACTATGGTCCTGATAAACCTAGAGGGGAGGAATGAAGGGACAAGAGACAGGAGAAATGACGGCAAGACAGGATTTCTGATTAAGCCGTCTCGTTTATTTCCTCTCAGAGGCTGTTATATAGCAAACAGGTAAAGGGGGAAGGGAAGGGCGTCAGGAAACTCAGGTCTGCTGTAATTCAGGTTCCAGAGACATCCCTAGCTGATGGGTAAATACTGAGGGTCTGTAATTTTTGACTAACAAAGGAAAATGCTAGCTGATTCTGGAGCCTGGTGCCTGCAGGTCTCTGCTAGTAGATAACACACCAGGTTGATTTCCTAGACCCTGCAGAGGGGATAGAGGTAAATATTTTTCTTAACTTGTGAGCTTAAGATGGCTGTAAACAAAATGCAGATCTCAAAATACAGGTCTTTGCTTCCAGCAAGTTTGGGATCCTCAGCACCCATATAAAAGCTAGCTATAGTGAGGAGCACCAAAATTTCAGTACTGGGAAATAGGAGGGTCCATTAGGTGGGCGTTTGGGGTTTTCTAGCCAACACACACACACACACACACACACACACACACACACACACAGAGAGAGAGAGAAAGAGAGAGAGAGAGAGAGACAGAGAAAGACAGAGAGAGACAGAGATGGAGACAGAGAGACAAAGACAGAGAGACAGAGAAGTATATTAAGTATATTTTGTTGAAGTATGTTTTGTTGAAAACAAAGCCTAAAATGATATGTTTTTATTTTCAAGCTTTCCAAATATCTAAGGCATATTGATTTATATACAGAGCACCAATCAATCTGAATTTGTTGAATTATTTACATATTCGTAGTGCTCTGCACAAACTCATTGATGAATGAAGTGAAACCATGCCCTCTGACAACTTGATTTTGGAAGTATCTGATTCTGTCTCTTGAAAAATCATGAAGTAACAATTTCCAGTATACTTGGTCAGCACAGGAAATTCATACCTTATTTTTCACCCATTGATCTACTCAATACACCATATTGTCATTCACCCAAATGTTGTAATAATCAACCTAGTGTCATTCATTCGTTTGTCCATTTTGACCACTTACTTTGCCTTGTATGAAATAGAGAGAAACTTGTAAAATTACAAATCTCAAAAATTATTCAAATAAACTATAAGAAAAATTACATATGTGTGTGTAAATTCTATTTACCATAATGCAAATATATCTATCATTCCAAACTTTTTTTTTGATTTTTTGAGACAGGGTTCCTCTGTAGTTTTGGAGTGTGTACTAGCACTTGCTCTGTAGACCAGGCTGGCCTTGAACTCACACAGATTCACCTGCCTCTGCCTCCCTAGTTCTGGAATTAAGGGCGTGCACCACCACAGCCCAGCAAATCATGATTGCCATGATTTCCTTTGTTATATATCATTCTTAAAATGTATTGTAAGACTTCAACCAAACTGACCATAGTGGAGTTTTGAGAAAAATGAGTTTCTTAATTCACTACTAACAAATAAAAGATGAAGAGCTATGCATGAAAACAGATTTCACGTTATTTAATCTCTTAGTTAGGATTTCTATTGATGTGAAGAGATGCCAGTACCATGGCAACTCTCATGAAATCTTCTCATGAAGATTAATTGGATCTGGTTTATAGTTAAGATGTTTAATCCATTATCCTCATTGTGGAAAGCATGGCAGCATGCAGGCACACATGGTGCTAGAGAAGTAGCTGAGAGTTTTCCATTTGGATCCTCAGGCAACAGGAAGAAAGAATGACACTGACCCTTGCTTGAGCATCTGAAACTTCAAAGTACACCCCCCCACAGACACTTCCCCTCACAAGGCCACAACTACTCCAACAAGGCCATACTGCCTAATAGTGCCATTCCCTAAGAGCTTATGAGACATTTTTTCAAACCACCATATTAATGAGAAAATATGTCATTAATTTTAATTTTTAATCAATATATTATCAATTATTTTGTCTTATTTAAAGGTAACACCTTTATAAGTTGAAAATTTTAATTAACTAAAGGAAGTAATACCAATATCACTCTTTTCAATATTTTAAAATATTCTTGCTTATTTTTCTATATTCGGGCTAGTATTTTTCTGTATTCAGCTTAGTAGCAATAATCACCTGGTTACTTAATTTGAATCCTCTGAGAGAGTGACTATTATAGATATTAGGTTACAGACCTACTAGCTGCCTCTCTTTTCCCAAGAAACCAGGCCATGCTCTTTGTATCTCTCTTATGAGTTTAAAAATATCATAGGTTGTGACCTTAACGCTCCTATAGCTGTAGATTAGTCCTTACAGCTGCAGGCCTTCCCCATTCCTTTAATTCCCAGATCCTTATATCTAGGAGATATACTAGGTCACATGGTGTGAATTCCCCTAACCACTCACCTGCTTTAGAAGACGAAGTACATCCCACCAATTCTTGGAAATGAAGTGAATTGAATTAACTTTCCCTTTGGGACTCCCATCATGCTATCAATGATTAAGGTATCTCCTACTGAAGCTCATCTGTAGGATAATATATCTCACTTCATTTTCTATAAAATGCACACTGAGGGTCTGTAATTTTTGACTAACAAAGGAAAATGCTAACTGATTCCGGAGCCTGGTGCCTGCAGGTCTCTGCTAGTAGATAAGACACCAGGTTGATTTCCTAGACCCTGCAGAGGGGATAGAGGTAAATATTTTGCTTAACTTGTGAGCTTAAGAGGGCTCTACTCAGAGCACTCCCATATGTGAGATGTGTCTAATGGTAAGTGAACAGATTAAATGCAACATCTTGAAAAGAATAAATGAACACATACAGAAGGCCAAGGAGTTGAAATACTACTTAGATGTTCTCTTATTTTGTTTGCTTCACAGTGTCTTGGAACATTATGACATTGTGGCTAAAAAGGTTACTAGGAAAAAATAAAACAGTTCTGAAAATATCTGAGTTGTGATTCACATCTAAATATAGAATCAATTGCACTCAAACGCCTGTGGAATATAATTTAGAGAAAGTGAGGTTTGTTATCTTATGATTTATTGAAACCTATTTTGGTCTGTAATAGAATGATACCAAGGACAATTTATTTCAGTTTTTCAAAACTTTTACGATGGTGGTGATATAATGATGCCTCACTGACGTATGATATTGCTAAAAATGACAGCAATTATTTGTGTAGATAGATACACACATCATTCAGTGGTAATAAGGCAGGAGATAGCTCTCTGTAGATACTAAGGTGCAACGGCCTATGGTGAAAACTATAAGTTGCTTAAATAAATTATAGTAGGAATGAATATTAGAGTTAAAAGAGAATGTTAGGGTTAAAGCAGTAATGCCAAGAAAAGGGGGGATGAAAAACACAGAGTATGTAATAGCCCAGATAATCTGATGAAAGTCAGGTTCCCAAAAGCAAGGCCAGTGCTGATAGGCTTGTTGACTAGCTTCCATAAGAACCTCACTGGAACAAACTAAATAGTATATAAGGGTGATTTACTTCACTAACAAGAAACTTCCCCTTAGGAGGTGACCCATTAATCAAGGTACTAAGTGTGCAGTAAACAAGAAATGCTGCAGTTGCATCTTGGATCTTGTTGGCCATGATGGAGTTGATGCTCTGCTATGGTAAAGCTATAAGATGATTGTGTAAATGAGAGAACAAAGAGAGCATAGAATAAGTAACAGTGCCTGCCATGCTGTAAGGGACAAAGGACAGCTGGCTAGATGACTAACTACTACCAGGTAGTCAAGGTCAAAAACTAAGATAACAGGAGTCAAAACTGGACAGAGGCAGGATTCAACTGTCCTTAACTGAGTGTGCAGTGCATGGTCATACCTTTGATTGAACCAAGGGGACATGCATTAGAGTGTGTGGTCTCTCTATTGATTTAGTACATAATAGCCCAGAAAACAAATCAATCTCATAACGACTACCATGGTCTTTGCCCATTTTCTACTGTGTTCTTATATAACCCCTATATAAGTTCAATGGTTCTTGTTTTTTTGTTTTTGCTTTTTGAGGCAGGGTTTCTCTGTGTAACAGCTCTAACTGTCCTGGAACTTGCTCTGTAGACCAGGTTTGCTTTGAACTCAAAGAGATCAGATTGCCTCTGCCTCTGCCTCCTGAAAACTGGAATTAAAGGCTTGAGCTACCACAACCTGACAAGCTCAATTCTTTCTTTTCCTCCCTTGGGTACCCCTCCTACACTTGAGAAATCTCTCATGTTTCCTTAATTTTTTACTCTTCTTCAATTTCTCACTTGTCTGTAATTCTCCTTCATATTGCTTTTTCCTCCTATGTGCTGGTGATTAATGATCACCAGATCTTTAATCTTCATTGGCATGAGACAATGGGCTCTGAAGCCATTGTTCCAGACTGATCTTTGGTGACTGTGAGTGAGTGTGCTAGTTCCTTACACTAAGCACAGCTTGACCTAAAAAAGTCCCATCACATTTTTAGAAATTCAGCAGCAGTAACATCTGCAAAAATATAGCAAATACCTGCAACCAAGCTGCAGACATTCACAGAGTCATGATGGAGGACATTACTATCACCATGTGAATTACTCTTGCTGCTCTTTTATAATCAAACACCTCCATGCTTAATATAGATATGTTATAATCCAGATGATCTGATAATAGTTTGACAGGTTCTAAAAAACAAGGCCAGCGTTGGCAATCTTTCTTGGTAGCCTCCATAAGATCCTTCCAAAATTAATTTTGATTTTTAAAATTTTGGCATTCTGACATGTGTTCTTTAGTATCTATATGGCTTTAAGTTAAATTTCTCTAATGTTCAGTGTTTGGTGCCAAACATCTTTTCATATACCTATTTCATATATGTATTTTTTGCTTTATGTTTAAAAACCACCTATGAGTGAGTACATGTGATAATTGTCTTTCTGGGTCTGGGTTACCTCACTCAAAATGATCTTTTCTAGCTCCATCCATTTGCCTGCAAAATTCAAGCTATTGCTATTTTTTTCTGCTGTGTAGTACTCCATTGTGTAGATATACCACATTTTCCTTATCCATTCTTTGGTTGAGGGGCACTTAGGTTGTTTCCAGG
Source organism: Microtus ochrogaster (assembly GCF_000317375.1). Lineage (NCBI taxonomy): Eukaryota > Metazoa > Chordata > Mammalia > Rodentia > Cricetidae > Microtus > Microtus ochrogaster. The sequence goes on from NW_004949132.1 coordinate 1,254,786, forward strand.
CTCTGGCTATGACAAAGAATGCTGCTATGAACATAGTTGAGCACATGTCCTTGTGGCACAATAGAGCATCTTTTAGATATATACCTTTTACAAGGAGTTAGAGTAAGGTTTTAGAATGATAATGAATATATAAAGCTGGGGATCAATGCTGAATATGTTTACACAAGATGTACCTACCAATATAATAGTTGCATGACTTTTTTGTTTTTGTTTTGAGATAAGGTTTCACTGTCTAAAGTGGAAATTACTATTTAGGTGAGACTAGCCTCAAACTCACAGACATCCAACAGCCTCTGTCTTTTGTTGACGGTACAGGTTTGTGCTGCCACTTCTGGCCATGACAATTTTTTGATTGAATTTGAGGACTTATACACAGGAAGGAGTTTATACTTGATACTGTAAACTTGACCAAAATCCCACAGCTTGAGAAGCAATAGGCCCTAGAGGGGGGCTTGGCTAAATGGATGTGAGTTCAAAATACCATCTAAATATCTATGTTTATACTTATAGATTAATGCTTTATTCCCGCCTTTTTCAATGAAAGCTGTGTTTTCAGGGGGTGACAGTTAATACAGACACTCACAGTTAGTCAAAGTGTTGACTGTTTGGTTCTCAGCCCTAAGAGGAACACCTGTATAACCCACTATAAGGCCCAGTGAACGATGCAGAATGATAGAAGCTAGGGCAGAAAGAATGGAGGAGCTGTACAGTGTGGTGAGGCACGCTACTAAACAGTGTCTTGCATATATAAAATGGCTGTTGTACTTATGAATGCGAAGAGGCATTGCATTTATGAATGGTTGGAAATTGTGAGTCTTTGCACAAGACTCACACAAGATTGGGCTATGCAATCATATATAGGACTCATCCCACCATCATAAAACTCCATTTCTCCCTGAGGAACTACTGGAGTTAGTAAGAGGGAACATCATTCTTTTCAGTGGTACAGTCACTGGCAAGTCACCCATCTTCCCGTCAATAACCTTACTCATGCTAATCCAACCAGACGTAATCCATAGGTCACACATGCAATAAAAAGACATGGAAGTAGGTGGAGGATCTATTGAGAAGAAGGGTTTCAGTGGGAGATGGAAGAGAATGAAAGAGTTAATTGAGGGTGAAAATGATCAAAATGTATTATATACATGGACAAAATTATAAAACAGAGAGTGTTAACATGCATGAAAAACACCTTCCAGTCACAGCACTATAAAAGTGTTGACGTTGTGTCCCTTCAAATTTTTGGTTATACTTCTCATCCATTTCTATAAGGGCATTGATCCTACTG
>NW_004949132.1:1256283-1263147 GCF_000317375.1 Microtus ochrogaster
AAAAAAAAGAAAAAAAGTGTTGACGTGGCAATCAATCACAAGGGGAGATGTGCTCACATTCCAAGAAATGCTTGAGGCTAGCTGAAATAGGTAGATTAAAAGAAGCAAGCAGAGTATTGTCGAGTCTGTTGAGGGAGTATGGCCTAGAGACAGTGTACAGATTTGTTATGCTGATTTTAGCTGCCATCTGGTGTCAGGACTATTAAACAATATATTTATGTGTGAGCATGTGAGCACATGTGCGTGCATGTGTCTGTGTGTGTGTGTGTGTGTTTGTGTGTGGTGTGTGTGTCTGTGTGTCTGTGTGGAGGCCAGAGGTCAAACTCAGGTGCTTTACTTACCTTCATTAATTGTTCTCTATCTTGTGTTTTCTTACATTTTAATTTTATGACCGTTTTGTCTGCATTCGTGTCTGTGCATGAAATGAGTGCCTGGTGGTTATGGAGGTCAGAGAGGTGGTGGATCCCTCTGGAACTAGAATTATAAATGTTTGGGAACCACCATGTGGATTCCTCAGGAAGTGCTCTTAACCACTGAGCCATCTCAGCAGCAGCAGTACCACACTTTTTGAGACAAGGGTCACTGAAACTCATGTTCACTCACTGATTTTGATAAGGAGGATTAAAATGGGAGGAATTTTTCTATTGCATCTCTATCTAGAAATAAGATGTACGGTGCCCTACTTCTGTTATATTGCTTACTTCCTGCCTCAGCTAGCACCTCCACTTCTCCTAACTTTGAGAGACAGTTACAGAATTACTGTCCTAACCTGTCAGTTTTGCTTCTGTAAATGTGCTGCTCATGAACCTTAGTCACATAACTTAAAACACCTACCCTGCTAATAACAAGAGACCCAGAATAATTGTGTACAGTCTATAAAAGTTGAAGTAACTATAGTTACCATTTTCTCACCTGAGCACCAGCTTAAAGACCTTATTTCTGCAACAATTTGGCTAGAATGGGTAACTATAAAGCCTCAAGGATTCTCCTGCTTCAATCTCCCCAGAACTGGGTTTATAGTCATGCATATCTGGCTATTTATATGGATGCTGCATGTCATATTCAGGTCTTGAAACTTGCACAGGAAATGCTTTACTGACCCAGCCATCTCCAACCCAAAATTTATTATTTTGAAATTTCATTTATTTTTAAATTAATGGGTATGTATTTGTTCCTATTTATATGTACACAATGTGTGCAGACACCCAAGATGATGACAGATCTATTTAAACTTGAATTGTAGGGCGTTGTGGGTCAACATGATCTTCGGCAAAAGTAGCAAGTGCTATTAAATGATGGGCCATATCACCAGTCCCTGATAAAACATTTTTAAGTTAAGTTTGTGGCAATTTCTTATAGAAGCCATTGGAAACTAATACGTTATATTTTATTCTCATTTTTCTTCCTGAAATGTGAGAAAACAAACTTGCTTTTCAATCCACCTGGTCAGCAATTCTTAGTTGTGGCAACTTCTGTGAACTAACACTATGTTTGTGTTTACTATTTTGAACAACTTCTGTGAACTAACACTACGTTCGTGTTTACTGTTTTGAACAAGTGGGAGTGACTGTCCTCAGAGCTGGTTAGCCACTATCTTTGTATTCTGTTGCAACTCCTTGCAAAAAAAAAAATTATGCCAGCTGGACTTGGGGCCTGTTTATGCTTCCTTAAGGAGTGATGGGGAGAATCAGGTTAAAATGAGAAGTATGATAATTACATTATATAATTGCATGCAAATAAACTCTTTGGAAAATTGATTATGGCATGAACATCTGCTCTTACCAGCGCAGCACATCTTACAGAAAAAGCTAACCTCTGTATTGAGGCAAAAGACATATCTTATAACTGACACATGAAACATAAATATAAAATTGTGCATATCAGTTTGGAACCTTATGATATCTCAATACATTTATATTTTGTGCAAAACAAAGATATGCATCTCCTTGAAGACATTACATTTTTATGATAAAAGCACGCCCAACTCTTTCTTCTAGTTTACTGAAATGTGCATCACACTATTTTGTATAACCGTCCTATCATGTTAGTGTGTCACAGAACTTATTCCTAACTCACCATATTACCTTTATTCTCAGGGGAGAAGAAAAAATAGAAAATTTCCTTTAGTCTCCATTGCTGTAGACAGAGGAGCCCACCTCATCAGTGGATGTAGGGTTTTTGTTGTTGTTAAGGCTGGGCCTTTGATTTTCACATGTGTTGATTGGTGATATTGAGTTGCAGGCTTCTTCAGGACCCATATAAGAATGAATATATGAACTTTTGGGGAATCACTGTTGTATCTTGCATGTTTAACATATTCTTTGCTCTGTCAAATTCTTTAACGTACTTGATAGTATTTTAAGGTATATATGGAGAGAAAAGTGAACCTATTTTATCTTGTCCTTGAACAATGCAGTTTTAAATATTATAGAATAATAGTGGATTTCCTTAAAAGATGTACCTAGAATTCATAATTGATGCTATGAAATATGTGTCTTTTGAGACTATTTAGAGGTGACTCTGGGTAGAGACTAATAATTCTGCAGTATGTGGAAGATGGGTAGAAGGCTGGAAACCAAGAATGCAAGCACCTATATTGATGTCCTCTTCACTAGGGAACTGGGTACTATAATGCCTTTAGTATTAGCTATTTAGTTCATATGTATGCCCCTTGATAATTTGACAGTCTATATGTAGAAACAGACTTAAATTATTTTTGAAATACCTGTTTATGATTTTCTTTGACATACTGTATCAGTCAATCAATTACGAATTTTGAACCTTAAAATTCTGAGGCATAATTCTCTCTTTTTATGGCATTAGAGGTCACGCAGGCGACATAAAAGGGTATCAAAAAGTGACTACAGAGAAGAAAGGAAGGAATAACAGTTAAAGAAAAAGAGGCCATGAATTTGAAAAAGTGGGGGAGGGGTAAATGGGAGGGTTTGAAGCAAGGAAACGGAAGGAAGAAATGATATAACTCTCTTATAATCTCAAAAATATTTATATAAAATAATAATACTCTATGTAAGAGATACTCTCAACATAAATGGGGAAAAGTCCACAAGACCCCTAGATGAACAACTTCTGGAAGTCAATGACTAATGAGAGAGAGAATCGGTATTCCCCAGGGACAAGTTCCACAATATGCTATCCAATTGGCTATCCAATGCCAAGTGATCAACACTGAAACATGATCATGTAAGCAATGCAAAATAGAATCACTATGATGTATGGGTCATGAATTTAAGAGGCAATTAGGGGAAGAAATAGAAAAAATTGAAGAGGGTAGAAAGATGGGTGGAGATGATGTAATACAGCCTACTCATGCCTGAAATTTTCAAAAGGTAAAAACTGGATCAAAAAAGATTTCTCAGTTTAAATTATGAACTCTTAAGTACATTTGAATATTTTGTCCTTTATATTTACCTCTGTTGTACTGTGTTCAATATGCTAAGACAAGTTACCAAATGCAATACTTTGCTTCATTCTGAAATTCCTGGTCTGAATATACAAAGTTCTGGAGTTTCCATTTCATTATTTTTAGAACGTGAATGAGGAAAGTTTACCAATTAAGATTCCAACCTCACCAATGTGTGTTTATTTGGATTAGGAATTTAATGATATCATTATATACCCATTCTGAAGACACAGTGTGACATTTCTCAGTGTTGTCTATTTGAAAGATTTTTTTAAAAATGAGACTAGAGCCCAATTGAGAAAACTACCTGTAACCATTGCCATGGTAGATCTATTAAAATTTGAAATTCCAAGAGAGAAAGAAAATTATAGCAGTGGTACAGCAATAATAATAATATCTTACTAGACACCAAAGGAAATCACTGAAGACACAAAAGCAGAAAAAAAATACAAGGTCAATCATTTTGAAGTGTACTGTGATCTATATACACCAGTGATACCCAAAGGATTCAGAATGTTTGAAGCAGTGAAGTAGCTTCATTTTGCTCAACACAGCTCTTAGACTAGCACACTTACCTTTTTTACATTTTACAGATCAGTCTGACTACTAATTTTTCTCCAGATTAGCTTCCACGTCCTTTTCTCTTTACAAAACTTTCCTAATCTTTGTGATGGTCCCTTGGGATTAAACTCAGGACCTCGTGTATGCTAAGTCAAGTGATTTATGTTTGAATTACAATGCTCTCAGTGATCCTCCTGAGTTTTTAAGACCAAACCAGGAGCATAAAAATATAATAGTTGAAAATGCAAATGGGTGCTAGAATCAACTTAATCTATGCTCAGATCTTAACTCTGATATTTTAATTTGACCTTGAGCAATGTGTTACTTATAAGCCATGTGTGGATAGAAATTTTTGTTATTCATTTTTACACTAGCTTCATTACTGAGAATTGTAGTTGGTATAAAATAAGTACTCAAAAAGTGACTGTGGAGTGGATAACTGCCTATTTTAATGCTCACAAAATTAGATTTTTGTGAAATTTAACATGATGATAACAGCTGTTTAGCTCTTGACATATTATTCAAAGTCCGCTGATACTTTGTCCTCCAAATATTTGATCTTCTTCTCGAAGTCTTATTGAAATGCCTTTACTTCATTGTGTTCTAATTGTTAACAAAGATACTCATTGTCAATACGCTTTAATATGATGTGTATAATTATTTTCTGTGTGGCTCATATTGGAAAGGCTGGTGTTTTTGTTGTGTCACTTCTACTTTCCATAGTATATATCAACCTGAGTTTGTCACTTTTAAAATGGGGACTATAAATCTATACTATCTATTCTAGTGTTTTTGCAAAGTTGCTCTAAAGCCAGACAGCTTCTTTATCTGCCACGTAGGAAATACATGAGAAGGGTCAGATGTATTTATTGTAGTGAACAAAACTACATACAATTAACCATGTACTCAGCAACTTGAATAAAGATGTGTTTCTACAAAGTACCTTACCCTCTCTGAGGAGTGGATAGCGGTGGGGTTGGGGTAAGTGGAGCAAATGGGAGGAAGTGTGGGAGTAGGAACATGGATTGGAATGTAAAATGAAATAAGATCATTGTCTTTTTTTATTGAAGAAGTATTTTACTAATTTGTCTCAAGTAAACACCTTGATTTATATAAAAGCATTCATTTTATTTTATTGTCTTTTTTTTTAAAAAGATATGCTTCTAAAGAGAGTTGGCCACCTGAGTAAGCTAAATATGTACTGTAAGTTTTATTTAAAGTAGTGAAAAATGAAATGGATTAAACATAACCCTTCAATGACATAGTCAACGACAGTATAACAAGATGGGAAATAAATGCTGGAGAAAAAGAATTATTTAAACTATGACAGAGTGCATGTTAGCAATTCAGTGTTTCCAAGTACCTTTAGCAGACACATAGCTGCACATTGCTTGTTTTTCCCAGTTCATGGTGAATTAGAACATGTCATTGCTTCACACTCATTTCCTTGCTATGGAACATGGCATTGAATTTGGCATTTTTAGAATAGTTCTACTCAAAATGAAACTGTGTAAAATCAGAAAAATAAAGCATGCTCTATTGCTATACGGAGAATTATTGTGATCTTGCCTTTTAAGGTTAATTAATTTTAATACTAAATTCTGTTAGCATGTGGATATAGAATGAGCTCATAATATGACTTTAAACTGTATAGAGTTCTGTGAGTGAAAACATACATACATAATGAATTAGAGAATAATTGAAAAATAATTTGAGGCTAAATCCAGTTTATTTTTTGTTTGTTTTTGCTTTTTTATTAATTTTTTTATTGAGCTCTACCTTTTTCTCTGCTCCCCATGCCTCTCCCCTCCCCTTCAACCCTCCTCTAATGTCCCCAATGCTCCCAATTTATTTTTTAAAAATTTGGCTAATATTTTTTCACATTTTTCTATTTATTTATTTATTTATTTATTTATTTACTATTTATTTATTTATTTATTTATTTATTTACTATTTATTTAATCTCTACATCCTCCGTGGTGACTCACCTATCCATTTCTCTTTCTCATTTTTAAAATTAGCTGTTTGTTTCCATTATTTACCCTTTATTAGATATATTGTTGCTGAAAACTATTTACCACACCTTCCTTCTCATTCACTTAAGTGCCATTGTTTAATGCTCAAAAAGCATAACTTATCCCCTCTTTTGAGGCTCACTTACAGTTTTGTCCAGAATTGAGTACCTAGAAATTCTTCCTGTGACTTGAACAGTTTACTGGAAGGAGAGGAAAGCCAGGAAACAAGCAAAAATCTTTTTCCTGACAGGCCATACCCTCCTCATGGGTTGCTCCGGTGGGTGTCTTTTCTTACAAGTTTCATGAAACTTCTTAGAGAAACTTCTTGTGGGCAGATTCCACCCTTTTCTTCCTCATTCTTCTTCCTCAAGGTACTTGGGAAGCTGGTTGTCAAAAGCCAAAGGTGTAAATGACTATATTTGCTTTCGCCAGTTTTCCTCTCTTGCCTTTCACTATAATAGCAGTCAGCGTGAACCTTAGGTTCCAATAACAACTTGAAGAACTGACCAAAACCAGTACTGTAAGGATTTTTTCTTTATTTTCTTGTACAACATTAGTAGCTTTGCATAGATTTAAATTCCATTTGTGTTACTTTTTCTTTGGTGTGCTATCTTATGAGAATTGAGATTACTTTGTTATATATGATAATCAGTCATTCCAGTAATATTTGTTGGAAAGACTGTTTTTCTCATTAAAATAAAATTGAGTCTTTATTGTTTTTGTTAATCTTTCAATCTTTCACTGTGAACCGTTCATTCTTCAACATAGTGTTCTTGATCACTGTTGTCTGAGAGTAAAATGTAATATCAAATTGAATTCTATGACTTCTCCATTATTTTTTTATTGAAATTTTATTTTATTTATTTA
>NW_004949132.1:1265134-1275038 GCF_000317375.1 Microtus ochrogaster
CCTTGGACTTCCCACAGGTCAGGGAACCCTGATTGCTCTTTGAACTGATGAGGGAGGGGGACTTGATTGGGGTAGGGGTAGGGAAATGGGAGGCGGTGGCGGGGAAGAGGCAGAAATCTTTAATAAATAAATAGATTAAAAAAAACTGCCTCGTCCAGCTTGCCATGCATTCTGGGAAACGGAACTCAGGTCCTTACGCTTGAAGAGCAAATACTTTGTTCACCAAGCCATTTTCCAAGCCCCCAATCATTTTATCTTCAAAACTGTTTTGGCTCCTCTAGTTCCTTTACATTTCAATAAAGCTTAAAATTCCTTTTATATTTATATCCCTCAAATATGCAGGGTTTTAAAATTAAAACTGTGCTGAATCTACAGATCATTTCAGGGAAAATTAATATCTTTAGAAGAGTGACTTGTCCAATTATAATAAAGATATGTCTCTTGGTTTTTTTATTCTATTTCAATTTATTTCAGCTCAGGACTCCATCTGCCACAGATCCATGCCGGTTCTGTGCATGCTACCTTAGTCTCTGGGAGTTCACATGAGCTTTGCTCCTGTTGATTTAAAGGGCCTTGTTCTTCTGGTGTCCTCCATCCACTCTGGCTTTTAGAGTCTTTTGGCCTCATCATGAATAATAATCAAATAATATATATTTTAACAATTCCTTTTCTTTTTTAAATTTTCTAATTTCATATATATAATAATAAGAAAAATAGTTCTAAAATTTTTAAATATATGGATATACTTAAAATTGCAGAATACACAGAAAATCATCTCAAAATATGTCATGTATCAATGATAAAATCATTAACACTTTCAGTAAAGTAGGAGGATACAAGATTAGCTCAAAAAAATTAGTAGCCCTCCTGTACACAGATGATAAAAGAGCTGAAAAAGAAATCAGAAAAACATCACAATAGCCTAAAGTAGCATAAAATATCTGGGAGTAACTCTAACAAAACAAGTGGAAGACTTGTATGACAAGAACTTTAAAATTTTGAAGAAAGAAATTGAAGAAGAAACAAGAAAGTGGAAAGATCTCCTATGCTCCTGGGTAAGTAGAATTAACATAGGAAAAATGGCAATCTTACCAAAAGCAATCTACAGATTCAATGCAATGCCCATCAAAATGTCAGAAAAAAATCTTCACAGACCTTGAAAGAACAGTACTCAATTTCATGTGGAAAAGCAAAAAACCCAGGATAGCCAAAGCAATCCTGTACAATAAAAGAACTTCTGGAGGCATCACAATCCCTGACATCAAATTCTACTACAGAGCTATAGTACTGAAAACAGCCTGGCATTGGCATAAAAACAGACAGGAGGACCAATGGAACCAAATCAAAGACCCAGATATTAATCCTCACATCTTCCACCACCTTATATTTGAAAAGAAGCAAAAAATATCAAATGGAAAAAAGAAAGTATATTCAAGGAATTGTGCAGGTATTAAGTGAGTATCAACATGAAGAAGAATGAAGATAGACCCATACCTATTACCATGCACAAAACTCACATCCAAGTCCAAATGAATCGAAGACCTTAACATAAAGCCAGCCACACTGAACCTTATAGAAAAGAAAGTGGGAAGCATGCTTGAACGCATTGGCACAGGAGACTACTTCCTAAATATAACCCCAGTAGCACAGACACTGAGAGAAACAATTAATAATTGGACCTCCTGAAACTGAAAAGCTTCTGTAAAGCAAAGGACATGGTCAACAAGTCAAAATGAGAGCCTACAGAATGGGAAAAGATCTTCACTAACCCTACATCAGACAGAGGGCTGATCTCCAAAATATAAAAGAACTCACAAAAATTGGTCATCAAAAGAACAAATAATCCTATAAAAACATGGAGTATAGACCTAAACAGAGAACTCTCAACAGAGGAATCTAAAATGTCTGAAAGACACTTGAGGAAATGTTCGACATCCTTAGTCATCAGAGAAGTATACATCAAAACAACTCTGAGATTCCATCTTACACCTGTAAGAATGATCAAGATCAAAAACACTGATGATAACTTATGTCGGAGAGGTTGAGGGGTAAAGGGAACACTCTCGCATTGCTGGTAGGAATGCAAGCTTGTATAGCCCCTTTGGATATCATTGTGGCAATTTCTCAGAAAATTAGGAAACAACCTTCCTCATGACCCTGTAATACCACTTTTGGGTATATATCCAAAGGAGGCTCAATCGTGCCAGAAGGACATGTGCTCAACTATGTTCATAGCAGCATTATTTGTTATAGCTAGAACCTAGAAACAACCTAAATACCCTTTTACTAAAGAATGGATAAGAAAAATGTGATACATTTACACAATGGAGTACTACACACCAGAAAATAATAATAAAAGCATGAATTTTGCAGGCAAATGGATAGAGCTAGAAAGCATTATTTTGAGTGATGTAACCCAGACCCAGAAAGACAATTATCACATGTACTCACTCATAGGTGGTTTTTAAACATAAAGCAAAAAAAAAAAAGCCCACAAATCACAATCCCAGAGAACCTAGACAACAATGAGGGCCCTAAGAGAGACATACATAGATCTAATGTACATGGAAAGTAGAGAAAGACAACATCTAAGTAAATTGGGAGCATGGGGACCTTGGGAGAGGGTTGAAGGGGAGGAGAGAGGCAGGGAGGGGAGCAGAGAAAATGTAGAGTTCAACAAAAATCAATAAAAAGGAGAAAATTTAAGTGTAATTGAAAGTTCACTTATTTACAGTTTTCTTTATCCTTAAATTGATTATATATATATTTTTATGAAAGTGTTTTAAAATTATTTGGGTTCCTTATTTTTATGTTACTCATTTCAATGTGATTATGTTATTGATTTCAAATATTTTATTTTCATTATATTAAAAAATCCTTCTTTTTAATGCTCTGAATATAATATTAATAATAATCATATATAATAATACTTGGAATATTATAAATGCCTGACCTTTCAAAGTTTGAAAGATTATCTCTCTTTGAATTAATTCCTTACATTTCTTTGTTTTGTGGTTCTCCAGAATTACTTTAATAAACATTTATTTGTACATTTTAATTTTTCACAATAAATGAGAATAGGTGTATGAATTTTCCTCTGATTCCTATGTAGTACATGTACTATGTAGTTACATGAAATACTTTTGCCAGCAAACTTGAAGTTCCTGGAAAGCCAAGGCTACACAGACAAACCCTGTCTCGAAACAACAAAATATTGAAACTTATTTTTTAACTTCAAGATGAAATGGTTTTAAAAACGTTGTGATTTAATACTTTCTAACATTATTACTTTGTTATTAAAAATTACTTTTGTAATATTTATGTTTTTCTAGTGACCTCCTTTCGGCCTAATCTATAATTTGCAGGGATTTATTGAAGTTGGTCTGGCCTAGCTGCCTGAGAGGCATGCGTCATGGGTTTTTCGGGGTTTTTCCATGGTTCCTGGGTCACAATGTGCCTTCCAGTTTCTGAAAGAATGATGTGCTCCCTCAGGTAGTAAAACTTTTGGGCCATTTTGTGCTTCTGTATGACAGATCAGTTGGTCTTAAACGTTAATCTTGTGTACCCTGTATGACTTGCAGACTTCATTGTATCTTGGAAACTACAATTGTATTGATCCTGGCAACTGCCATTAAATTCTGTTTCTGATAAAGGTACAAAAAGTCTGACTGATTTCAATAAAATTGTCACAGCTTCTGCTATGCTCTAGTCCCTCCAACCTGGCCTGATTTCATTCCTTGTGGCCATATCAGGGAACCTTGACCTGGTAAGAAAGCACAGGTACTTACGATAATTAATGTTTGTGAAAACTTCATGCACCTGTAAGAAGATACACTCTGTAAATGTGCAAAGCTCAATATATATAATACGTTAAGATCTGCACTCTTATTTATTTTGTACTGCTCCCACCTACTCTCTTGACAGTCTCACTATATAATTCAGGCTGACTTTGAACTCACTTTGTAAGCCAACATGATTTTGAATTGATAGTGATTCTGGTGCATTCGCCTCCTGAATGCTGAAATTAGAGGTACAGACTAACATCACCCCTTCTCCTCTTCCCTAGTCTTCCCTTGTATTGAGAATGATATCTTCTAATTGTTCCCTTTTTTGAATATTTTCTTTGTAAAATTTCATTGTTATAGTAGATGGCACAGATTTTTTCACCTGGTACATATTCACTGTTAATTGCGTCTTTTACTATTAAACATTATTTTAACTCTTATTGTTTACATTTAAAATTGAATTTGGCGGATAGCAAAATCACAATGTCTAGTTTAATGACTGCTTTGTTTGTATACTTTGTTCCATCGTTTTACTTTGCCATTATGAATCACTGCTTCTGTCTGTGGGACCACTGGCAGTGAGACCAGGATCTATCCCTACTGCTTGGACTGGTTATTTGAAGCCCATTCTCTTTGTAGGGATACCTTGCTCAGCATAGGTATAATGGGGAGGGCCTTAATTGTCCCCCAAAGTGATGTGCTAGACTTTTTTGACTTCCTACAGAAAGCCTTACTTACCCTCTCTGAGGAGCGGATGGTGGTTGTACTGGTGAGAAGGTGCAGGAATCGCTTGGAGGGGAGGGAATGGGAACTGGGATTGGTATGTAAAATGAGAAGATTGTTTTTTTTTAAATTAATTAAAAATAAATAAATCATTGCTTCTCATGGTACTATGTAATAACAACTTTTCAAAAAGAAATAATTAGTTATATTCCCAGTTACCAGATTGCTATTTTAAAGTATTTTATATGTTAACATTTAATTGCATTTTAGATGCTTTATTTTGACTTTCTTCTGTTTGATTTTTGTTAGCATGTAGTTATCATGCAAAATAATAGGCTACACTTGAACTATATACTTGTGTATATATGTATACGCATGTATATATTATATATATTAATTTGATCATATTTGCCCCTAATTCTTCACATTAAATGCCAACTTCTTGTCAAATAAACATCCTTAAACCTTCACATCATTTATTTATCCATTGTTTAACTAACTAGATTCCTCATCTGAGAAGAAATAAATGATGTTTGTTTTTCTGGGTTTGACATAACATGATGAAATTTGCAGTTAATGTCTTATATTGTTTTTGTTTTTTTTTTTTTGAGACAGGGTTTCTCTGTAGCTTTGGAGCCTGTCCTGGAACTCGCTCTGTAGACCAGGCTGGTCTCGAACTCACAGAGATCCGCCTGCCTCTGCTTTCCGACTTATATTGTGATTGTCTACTGTGCTCTATTTAATGACAATGATGCAAATGAGCGACGTTTACATCTTTATCTGTTGCAGGTTGGTTTCTTTGTAGGGCTTTCTATGCATAGCGGAGAGCAGTGTGGGGAGATTTGATGTCCTTACATGTAACAGTTTTGTCCTATAAAATACCTTCTTACCTCTTCACCCTTCCATTCTTCTTTCTTCTTCAAATGTCAGTTCTCTCTTTTGCTTTCTTTCTCTTTCCCTTTTTCACTCCTTTCTACTTCGAGGAAGTTACTTTTTGTTGAGACTCATGCACTTCTAATTCTGTGGCCTGAAGCTTATCTTAGAAACTTTCCAGAAGGCACGTTTTAACCGTGTTTTCAGATCATTCTCTGGCTTGCTAAAAATGCCCTTTTTACCTTGGTTATGCCATTTTTACATTTTTTTTAGTTGCCTGGCCTTCATCTACTCCTCAAAAGCATTCAGTAGGGAGCTCATAGTAGAAACTATACCTTTGAAATTGCTTTCTTAGTTCATTTTTGTGACTTCTTCATTAATATTGGAGAAGTAAAGGGCAAATGACCAGTGAGAGGTGAAATACTGGTGCTTTGAGACAAACATGCCATTAGAACTTAGTGGAAAAAGGAAAAATGTATTTCCTAAGAATAACTTATAGAATAACTGATCCAATTAGGCACTGACACTGTAGATTTTGAGAGATCACATTATAAACACATTGTTCTTCTTTTATGATTTTTAGACTAGATACTATTTGTATAATATTTTCTCTGTCTAATTCCATTATACATTTCAGGGAACTAGTTGGACCTCTGTCTTTTACTGTACAAGAAGATGAGTATATTAAAAATTAAAGTCAAATTGGGCTACCCACATATTAACAAATACATTTAAACTGGGATTTCAAATTTTGTGGTAAAGATACTTGTAGAAAGCCAAATATAATGGTTTAGTCCTGTGGGGAGAGCTACTTTGGAGCCTGAGGCTTGAAGAACACATGAATTTTAATTAACTAACTTATATTTATTATTAATGTTTCTAAAACTTTAATGTTTTTCTTTTAGTTTTGTCTGTGTGTTTATGTGTGCTTTGCCTACATGTATGTTGGTGTACCACATGCATGACCTAGCACCAGCAGAGGCCAAAAGAGAGCATCAACCAGATCCTCTGAGACTACAGTCACAAATCATTGTGAGCTCCCAAGGAGATGTTGGGAGAAGAACACGGGTCCTCTGGAAGAGCAGCCAGTGTTCTTGACCAGAATTTTATATGATTTTGACTTTTTAATTAAAAGTATTAGCTGAAGCCAAGACCTAGATTAAAATGAACATAGTAAAGAGATGGCAGAAAAATCAAATAAAAAAACTGAAGTATCTGTAAAATCATTACTGAAGCTGAATCTTATAGTTGTGATATGAGTTTGTATTTACATTCTCAGAAATTAATTTTTATACCTTGTCACCTTATAAAATATGAATTATTCTGAATGAAGAAGAGCAATTGTTTTTGAATGCTCATTTTATACCAACTACTTTGTCAAGATAAAAAATTACTTCTGCTGGGTTATAGCTATGACTGTATACTTGTGTAAAGTACGTGAGGTTCTGAGTTCAATTCTCACTGGATCTGAAACATTTCTTAAAGTAAATTTTAATAAATTTACTAATTTAAAGGCAAGTTTGACTTTTCTATTATATATTAGAGATGGTACTTAGAATCATACTGGCAAAAATATGCCATCATCCCATTTTGTATGCTTATCCATTATTTGCAAATGACATTGAGGAATAAAGTTGTCATGCATAATTTCAATATATTATAAAATGGCTGTTTTAAGTTTTAAAAATTCTATTATACTTTTACTTTTTATTACATTTTTCTCTTAAACTTTGTTTTCCAAGTTGTATAGATAAATTATTTAACTGTATAAATGAGTGTCATGAGGTTTACACAAACTTATGGAGTAATCTGACTATGAGAAATGAATATAACAAATATAATTGTACTCACCATAAAGAATTGCAAGCAGAGACAGGGGCATTACAAGTAGTCCCACCAGCATATCAGCAATGGCTAGGGACATTAAGAAGTAATTGGTTGCATTGTGCAGTTTCTTCTCCATGCTTACTGCCATGATAACGAGAATGTTGCCCCCTATTGTCATGATTATAATCACGACGATTGAAAGTGCTGGCCAGTTTTGTACCCCGTCCGGGAATTGAAACAAGCGTCCACCATCGGAGGAATTAAAAATGTCAGTTACTATAGCTGCTACTGGACTTATGGAAATATCGAATTGCCAAACCAATAGGCCGATTAGGTGCACACTGAAAATTAAAAAGAAAAGAAAAGAACATCAGACTTCGCTTACACACAACATAACATTTATACTCTAAAATAACCTCCCCTCCCAACTACCTTGACCATGACTACCTCCATTCTCATCATTTCAATTTTTGTCATTTAACTTTTACTGAGTGATTGCTATGAGTTGTGCATAGAGTTTAACAGAATATATATGCATAATCACATTGGATTACACCTAAAACCCACATGAATTCAGTGCTGATTTATTACCATTATGTAGGTGGAAAAAGAATGGAGCTATAAAAGGTTGTAACACTTTCTCAAGGCAATATAGCCAAGTGACTAACAGGACCAGGGACCATCATAAGGTCTGATGTAAGACTGTTTTAAAAGTTCACTTTAGTCCCCCAACACAGTATCATTTAACTTAGTGTAATAGTTATTTTTCTTTTAGAATTTTGTTTTATTTTGTTATGTTAGATTACTTAAGACCATTTTTATATATGTGAAGTACTTTGAGAATGTTTCCCTCCAATACCTCAATACACTTTCTTTACCGTCCTGTCTCTTGTCCCTTTAGTCCACTTTGTCCCTTAGACAGTTTTGTATCTATTTTGATGTCATCTGTTCATATTGATTATGTGAATCTATGAAGATGACTCTCTACACATGAGAGAAAATATGTCTTACATATCTTTCAGAGGCCGACTTAATGTTTTATTTTGTGTATTTTTAAAATCGTAATTTCTTTGATCTCTCCGTTAGGAAAGCTGTGAGAGAAATAAAGGGAGATTCTCTTAAAGGGTCTGGTGACCAGACAATAAGAAGTTCATTTGTGTTGATATATGTAAAAGAAATTATAGGATCTCATCAAAACAATTTTATGAATGTATTTTTTTTTTTTTTTTTGGTTTTTCGAGACAGGGTTTCTCTGTGGCTTTGGAGCCTGTCCTGGAATGTATTTTGAAAGATGCTGTGACACATTCATTTCTATAGAACCATGTCCAAGATCTCATATTTGCAAAGCAATTTTCTGCAGTTTTCAGTTTCTTGCTTTGGTTTTAAACTTTTGTTCTTTCTACTACCTGCCTCATTTGCAACCTTGGGTTTCTAGGAGTTACTCTAGGTTTGAGAGTAAAGTGTGTGAAAGGTCCCAGGAAGAAAAATAGATAAGGCCTCCTGAGTAAACTGGGAGAGGGAGGTAGAAGGGAGAGGAATGGGAACATGAGGGATCAAGAAGACTGTGTCTTCTGGGGGAGGCATGGAGGGCCTTGAGCAATGACAAAGAGAACTTATTAGACAGAGCCATTATGGGGCTAGGGAGAAACCTGGTGCTAGAGAAATTTGCAGAAATCCACAGGATGACCCCAGCTAAGACTCCTAGCGGAGAGGGTGTCTGAAAAGGCCTTCCACGTTAATCAGATTAGTGACTACCCCAATTGTCATCATAGAGTCTACACCCAGTAACTGATAGAAGCAGATGCAGTGACCCACAACCAAGCACCAAGCTGAGCTCCTGGAGTTCAGTTGAAGAAAGGGAGGTAGGATCATATGAACAAGGGGGGAGCAATAGCATTATTGGGAAAACCGCTGAGACAGTTGACCCAAGCTAGTGGAGGCTCATGGACGATGGACTGACAGGCGAAGAACCAGCCTGGGACCTAACTAAACCCTATGAATGTGGGTGACAGTTACCTGGCTTGATCTGTTGGGAATGGGGGCTGGCAGACACACCAGGACCTATTCCAGGTGCAAGAACTGACTTTTTGGAGCTCATTCCCTATAGTTGGATACCTCGCTCAGCTGGTGGGGGGCCTGGGTCCTGCCTCAAACTGCTATCTGAGATCTTGTTGACTCCCTAAGTAAGGCCTTACGGGTTCTGAGGAGGGGTTGGGCAATGGGAAGGGCGAGGGCGATGGAAGAAGGGGTGGGAGGAAAAACTGAAACTGGTATGTAAATTGAAAAGCAAATTTTTTAGTAACAATATGAAAAAAGAAAATAAGAAGTAAAATGTAAAGAACAAAACAGAGTAATGTGTGCAGCTTATTGATTCCCATGGACAGAGTTAGAAATTAATATTTAGATATGTATTTTTATGTTCGTCCTTAAACAGAGTCTGCCGGAAGGAATTTCCAACTTTGTGAGAATCTAAGACAAGGGAGATATGGATATTTCAATTTTGTAAATTTCAAACTAATTTCCACTATATTGATTTACTTAAGCAACAAATACAAATGTTCTCTCAAGATGTGAGCTCCTAAAGTGTCTCCAACAAAACCTGTAACACACTCATCTCCCCTGATAAAAATGATAAGATAATCACATTCAAAATTTCCTGCTTGAAAACATAATTTCTACCATCTGTCATATCTATC